>NW_017386062.1:504575-558134 GCF_000237925.1 Schistosoma mansoni
CCAGCTGCGTCTCAAGGCAAGCACTCACATGGAATCCTGAAGGTCGAAGGAGAAGAGGAAGACCAAAAAACACATTACGCCGAGAAATGGAGACAGACATGAGAAGAATCAACAACAAGTGGATAGAACTAGAAAGTAAGGCCGAGGACAGAGTGGGTTGGAGAATGCTGGTCGGCAGCCTACGCTCCATTGGGAGTAACAGGCGTAAGTATTTAAGTAAGTAAGTAATCAATTAAAACACATAGTTTTTGGTTAAAATTACTAGCACTTCATTTACAAGTGAAGTCAAAGACAAGTTCACTAATTTCAAAGTTCATATAAATGTAACCTTACTATGATATTCAACAAACTAAATTTTCTTTTTTCTGAGTACATCGCGAATATAAAAAGTCAAGTGATTATTTACTTACCTATACTCGTATTTCCTAATGATCTGTTTTTATTCTTTTGATCACATGCGTCCGATCTCAAATTCCCTAAATACTATTTTTAAGGTGCTTAATATATCCATACTATTTGTATACAAGTTACTCTGATTAGTAATCTTTATCAAATTACATTAGGAGCTCAATCTCCATTAACGTTTAACTGTTAATTCAAATTTTAATGATTACTCTATTTCCTAATAATGAACGCTCTCAAAAACAAAATGAAATTGGTTGGCTACAAGAATTAAATTTAGAAAACTATTGGAAATTAGGAAACAATGTTTAGCTGTTTTATCCTAGTATGAAACTTCTCAAAAACACATATTCACGACCTCACAAAGAATTGAACTCAGGTTTTTCAGACCAAACTGCAATCCCTCATCTTTTAGATCAATGGTGCATATGTTTGACTTCAACCAACTAGGGATATTGGCCCACCATCTTTCATTGCCTCCAGTAGAAACTGTATGGTTGGACCCCATTCGTCAGACCTTCTTACTAAAACTTATGGGATTTAATTTTGGATCTAATCACTAGTGAACACATGATTATTATTAGTGCAGGAGTTTGCATAGATTGTAGAATTTTCAGTTCCTAATAATCCTGGTTCTATATAGTTGTTTGGTTTGGATTAGTCTTTCACGTAAACTATGAAAATTCTGCAATCTTCACAAATCTCTTATACTGATTAAAAAACTTTCTGGGTTTCATATTAATAAAGAGTAAAGCAAAGGACTCATAGTATAAGCTTGTAATGAAATTATCGGATAAAATACCTTCAGTAGTATACATCCACAAACCTATAGAATATCGAACCCAGAATATTAAAGTCACATTGAGAACCCTTAACGTTTAGATCTATTTATTAATACTTTGAAATACACTACATTTTGTTTAAAGTAACAATTTTATTCTATTTAATAATTGTTGTTCGTTGTCCGTTTCGTCCTACTTGGGATTCTTCTACTGGATGTACCCAAATGCCAGTGTTTATGACCACATCAGGACACGACTCCACATAGTATACACTTATATCAACAAACACTGATTAGAATTCACTCAAATTTATTCATGACGGGATTGGTGTTTTTAATTTCATGTTTTGACAACGAACTTTACCATAAATTGACTAAACACACAAGACATGAAGGTATACAACAACCTTGTTTCATCAAATATTGATGAATCTTGACAATGAACTGCTCTTCGCTCCTAAAAATTTAATAATAAATACCAACAACTGTTCATCAAGTTCCATTGTTCCAATTCGTAAAATAAAAATATAAAACTGAGCAGTTATGCCAATAATTACAAAGCTTTGAAATTTTGACTGTAAAAGATTTATTAATTAGGGCTGGGCAGTGATAGACTAATGTCAGTAAGAATTGAGTTTCCGGCATAAAAACTGAGTTTATATTCATCATAGACATTTAAAAGTTGTCTCACGCTCGAACACTTAACTTCTAGACCACTGAGCCGGTATCCAACGGTGCTAATGTCTAACTTCAACCAATCCACGGAAGTGCGCGATCATCTTCCATTGTACTGAGGTAAATACCTGTCTCTAACTGACATAAATTATCTCCACTAGTCACAATTTCTCACTGGAACTACAGGAATTTGTTGATAATATGAAAGAAAACATTTTTTCTACTATCATCAGTTTATTAGTTTTTGTAGAATCAAGTCCTATATTCCTTCAGCACATTTCCTTTGTAAACAAAATAAGGAAAACTGTCTCTTGCTTTTCTACAGCAATATAATACAGATGTTATTTGAAGCTTTATTACTGATTATCCAATGAATAATAAAAATCAGACGACTTCCTCATGTTTATCATCTAGTTTCATTTTAATTCTTTTCTATAAAACCAAATAACTTCAAACTTTATAGACATAAAATGATCGGTTGAAGTTAGGCACAACCAGCGTTGGATGCCGGCTCAGTGGTCTGGAGGTTAGGCGCTCGCGCGCGAAACTTATGGGTCGTGGGTTCGAATCTCGCGAAGCGGGATCGTGGGTGAGCACTACTGAGGAATCCCACAATAGGACGAAACGGCGGTCCAGTGCTTCCAGGTTTTCCATGGTGGTCTAGTTTCAATTGATTCATGATCTCAACTATTAAAATTACTATAATATCCACAAAATCCCTTCTCATATAAAATTATTATACAGTTCAGAAAACGAACTTTGATCATCTTTTGAATTTCTTATATATGTATTGAAACTCAAAATATTTTGTTTTAACATGCTTAACTTTATTCATTTCAGCTACAAAGTATTATTGTATGGATATATATTAATATTATTTATTGAATAAGTGTGATAAATACTTACTTTTTTACTCCTGTTACTCCCAATGGAGCGTAGGCTGCCGACCAGCATTCTCCAACCCACTCTGTCCTCGGCCTTACTTTCTAGTTCTATCCACTTGTTGTTGATTCTTCTCATGTCTGTCTCCATTTCTCGGCGTAATGTGTTTTTTGGTCTTCCTCTTCTCCTTCGACCTTCAGGATTCCATGTGAGTGCTTGCCTTGAGACGCAGCTGGGTGATTTCATCAATGTGTGTCCTATCCACTTCCACTGCTTCTTCCTAATTTCTTCCTCCACTGGATGGAATTTGGTTTGTTCTCTCCCACAGTACCTTGTTGCTGATATTGTCTGACCAATGGATCCGAAGTATCTCGGTTAAACAACTGTTAATAAATACTTGTATCTTCTGGATGATGGCTTTGGTAGTTCTCCAGGTTTCCGCCCCATACAGTAGAACTGTCTTGTCATTTGTATTGAAAATTGTGATATTGGTGTGGGTTGACAGACAGTTGTTTTGAGTTCCAGATGTTCTTCAGTTGTAAATATGTTGGTCTTGCTTTGCTGATCCTCACCTTCACATCTGCATCAGATCCACCGTGTTCATCGATGATGCTACCCAGATATTTGAAGGTTTTTACATCCTCCAAAGCTTCTCCGTCAAGTGTGTTCCGATCTTTGCATGCTGTATTGTATCGTGATAATTAGGATTATTTGAATTATGGTACAAACTAAGAATCCTAATGAATAGCACAATTTAATCAAGAAGTACTAGATAAGGACGAACAATCATATATTGCATTAGGAATTTGAAATCAAGCAGTCATCAAGTACAAAAGAATCATTACTTCATGCAAACATCACATTAATCAATTATATCTGTTCCAATTATAATTGTAGTTAACTAATAAAAATTCTAAAATAATCATTAAAAAATATATTGAACATTGAAATGAGGAGGTTAAGCACCCGAGCACGAGACCGAAGTCCTTGAGTTTGAATCCTTCGAGCAAGATCATGGATAAGCATTGCTAAGTAGTCTCCTACTAGGATGAAATGACTATCTAATGTTTACAGGTTTTTTTTTCATAGTGGTCTAACTATAATTGACTCAATGAACTCAATTATTAAAAAAAATAAAATAAAATAAAATGTTGATTAAATTTATCATATGTGATTTATTTTATTTCTATAAACAACTAATTCGTTTTATTTATATGAATGACACTTTTTGTTTCCAGGTCACATAAATTCTTTAGTGAAATCACGTGATAGGTTATTGATTTTGTTCAAAACTATCAATCGATATATATATATATATATACATATATACATATATGCGTAGATCAGGACAAATGAGAGGAAGTTTGTTGAAATGAACAATAATTCCTGTATGATCTTACTTATATACGATTATTAATATTTGGATAACTTTCTCAGTTGTAATCTTCTTTACACGATCTACCAGGACTTGAAAAATAAATTTTTAAAAAAAAAATTAAGGTCAATTTTAATTAGTACATTTTATAAAGGAAATAAGTAAAAAACAGAAAAAAAAAAACATTCTGTTATTATTATTAGTAACGAAAATTATTAAATAATGGAAATTCGAGAAGTATGTGATTCATTCATCATAGCGATAGTAACAGATATATTATGAATGTTCTTGAATGACAGTTTCAAAATAATATCACAAATTGACCGAGGTCAAAAAAGAAACGAACTATTTGATCTTAATTCAATTAGTTAAGGTGAACCTACTAGACATAAGAAATGAAGATAATTAGTTTGATCCCCCCCCAAAAAAAAACACTGACTTATTCTTTTATTATTCAGGATGATTATCTTGTTCCTGCAGGAGGTTAGCTTAATGGTAACATATTTAACTGTGAAACTAAGGGATTTCAGTTTCACTCCATCCAGTAGTATCAGTTCCATGAAGATAAAGGATATACATTGATGTTGAACGTGAAATAACATGAAATCTCGGTCAATGGCTTCCTCTTTACATTACATAAGTGAATAGTAATGTTAGTCATTATTGTAAGAAAAAAGTGAAATATACCATAATTTGACTGATCAACAGGAGTTAATGACAAAATAAGTTTGTTTTCAAAAAACTAATCAACAAGAAATGTATCCTGTTCAGTTTAGATTAGACAATGCTCGATTCAAAGAACAGTTCACATTGACATTCTTTTTTTCTGGAATATAAGACTTTAGCTCCATTATTTATTACAGGGATAAATATGAATAGAATGGTATTATATTGACAGTAATAACGAAATTATTTGTGAATGGAAAACCATTTGTCATTAAATTTACTTCTTTAAATTGTTGGTAATGGATAGATTACTGCTGGCTTTTGCGTTTCAAACGGACATACCATACATTTCCAATCAACCATTTTTCATTCATTATAAGTAAAGAAAGTTATGATAAATATTACGATTATCAGGAACCATCATTTTATATGTAACTGTACACATTCTTTCATAATTAATTTTCAGTCGTCAACAGGAAAAAAGCAACAACTCAACAATTAATTATTTAATATCAGTTATAAATCCAGTAGAGTGATTTTTTATGAAAATCTCAAAACATTTTTTACTATTTTTGACGAGTCCCGAATAGAACGAAACGCATGTCCTGCATTCCACTGCTAGCTATCATTCATCTTTGCTTATAAAGTTTGTGACTGAAGGCAATATTGAGGCAGTCCGTACAGTATGTACATATTGCTAACAAGAGACTGATCAATTGCAGTCTTTAACAACAATGAGAAGATATAAGCAATTAATACCAAGTGAATTTTTTACTATTTCTTTAAGATCAGATGTTATAAAAATGGGTGACAATCAATTTGATCTATATTCTATTCATGTATGGTAAAAACTTTTATTTATCACCATAGAAAAGAAGAAGAAACAACGGATTATTTTTTTTATCTAAAGATATATTAAATCAAAACGAAACTGACATTACATCATTATATTTCATCCCCCGGTCGTTTCTCTAACTTAAGAACTATAAGTAAGGAACAAACAATGTAGTATATTAGAGAGCTTGTAAAGTAATACTGATAGGAAATCTTCATTCTATCAAAAGTCATCTTTTGTAATAGAAAAATAATATTCTACAGATGTTGTCTGATATGATTAAAAGTAATATAATTAAAACAGACTAAACTAGAAAACTTTGATTATAAAAAACCCACAAAATGGACGAGCTAGCAATAGTCACACTAAATCAGCTATCAGATCTAGTAATGTATATCAAACTGATCAAAAATTCAAATAGACATTCTTTTTATAAACAAAGACAGATGGTCGTCAGCAGTGGAATCCAAGACACGCGTTTCGTCCTATTCGAGACTCATTATCAGGATGTAACTGCATTTGTTATACTCCACAAAATATTCTATTTACCAGTTTATACAAGCACTTTTCAAAATGCAAACTTTTGTAAATAAAGAATCACTATCATTTAAAATACTGACAATAATTCAGGGAAAACGTATACTGCTAATAATAAATTAGGCTACTATAACATAGCCTTCCGTTTGATATATATATATATATATTCAGAAATGGTTTTGTGAAGATCTCAGTATTTTCATAGTTGAAATCATGAGTCATGAACGGTTGTTCAAACTTCGTGGATTGGTTGAAGTTGGACATTAATACCGTTGGTTGCCGGCTCAGTGGTCTATCGGTTAAGTGTTCTGGCGAGATTGGTAGGTCCTGTGTTCGAATCTCGCGAGGCCGGATGGTGGATGCGCACTGCTGAGGAGTCCCACAATAGAACGAAACCGCCGTCCAGTGCTTCCAGGTTTTTCATGGTGGTCTAGCTTCAATTGACTCATGATTTCAACTATGAAAAAACATATATATAGGAGAAATATGAAAGCCTTCAGCATAATGAGCAGATAAAATAATTGCAATCTGTTTAGAATACGATAGACAATAGTTATTAGGAAATGCACACTAAAACTGTCTTTTCTTTAAAAAAAAAAGAGAAAAAGGACTAATTTATTGCAGAACTATTAATTTTATCTTGACTGATTTATCTCATTATTTATTTTTCATGCGATTTTTTTTAATTATTTAAGTCCCTATTTTTCTCTTTTATTTACTGAAAGTCTTCATAGCAGTAAAATCATATTCCATAAATAATAAATAATGTCAGTTTAAGTTGAACTCAAATGTATTTTATAAACTGTTCAACTTCAAATTCACTTGGTATTGTTTACTTGAATCTTCCCATTGAGGTTTAGGACTGCAATTGATCAGTCTGTTATAGTTATATTTGCATACTGTGCGTATTGCCTCGACATAGCCTTAATTCACAGACATTATAAGCAAAGATGGATAGTGGTCAGCAGCGGAATCTAGGATGCGCGTTTCGTCCTATTTTGAACTCGTCAGCCATATGTACCTGCATCTCAGAGTTGATATTCACTCTGGAATTCGAACCCAGTACCGACCGCTTCGAACGCCATTACGTTATTCACTCAGCTATTGAGTCCTGATAGCCACTTTCTTGTTCAATGGGATGAAGTTTAAATTCATTTGGTATTGTTTGCTTGAACCTTCCTATTGATGTTTAGGACTGCAATTACTCATTCTGTTATAGTCATATGTGCATCGTGTGTGTACCCTTTCGATATAGCCTTAATTCACAAGCATTATAAGCAAATAGGATGGAACTCAACTCCTGGATTTCATTGGTAAACATTATCCATCTTTGCTTATAATGTTCAACTTCAGTTGTACATTTTTTGTTAGTTTCGAAATTATGCACTTTTCTTCCAGTCTATATGTTACTGAATAAAATAAGCCAATAAATCATAACCAATTTAATGTATTATTTTTACATTAGCACTAATTACTGTTAGGATCAGTGGATGCTGTTACAGAAGAACAGAAGACATTTGACTGATTAAAAACTGCTATATTCAATATTAATGATTTCACCGTTTTTACGATGTGTTTGGTTTACCCAACGTCTGAATTTGTTTGTTTATATCTCTCACTTCGAACATTTTGGTTTCACTGTGTATTTGGTTTGGTATTTGAAAGTTTTCGCTCCGGAAACCTAAAAAAATTGAAGGTTCGTCTTGTAATTGCTATTGTTTTTATTATTAGGTAGATATTTGGGTCGATTATTTGTAATTTGCGGGTAAAATTTGGTGCCTAAAGTGGAGTTTGTTTCTATTTTTATTTTTGGGATCGTAAGTTACGAGTAGATCAATCTATTATGCTTCAATAGTGTAAGAGAGCAAACATTTGGACGTAAAAGGTTCACCCTAAGTGATAAATTTTTTTATTTTTAGTTACTATAAATTGAGGATTATGAAGAATGTTGAATGGTTACAGTTCACATCACGAACTCATAGTAATTGGACAATCAATGAAAACCATGGAAAACTGAACACTTGTTTCATCTTTGTATAAGATCCTCAGCAGTGTCAAGTGTTTAACATTGAAATCACTGGGCTAACATTCAGTTGTTGACTTGTTTAGTTTCAATGAAGTCATAACAATTCAAATAAATACTTGAAGTTAACCACAAAATTAACAATGTACTTTTTTTAGAATTTACAAACAATTTAAGTTCGATGTGCTATAGTTGCAAACGATATATTTGCCATCAACGTACACATTCTTTTGAATCATTAATTTGGATTGATAACTTCAGAATTTACTAATGATTCTCCGAAGACTTTTCAAAAGTTATGAATACTTTCCTGATACTTATTATGTTGCTGTTTTACGTGTTTTGTAATGAGAAATTACCATTGAAGGAAAAGTGACTAGTAGTGAAATTTATGACGAGCGTTTCATCGTATTTTGGACTCATCATCTGGATGTCCCTGAATCCCAAAGTTGATATTCACTTAAGGATTTAAACTTATCACCTTCCCCCTCAATGGATAATGCGGTTAGAGTTTGATGTGAAAAGTACTAGGTTCGAGTATCAGTGTCTATATCAACTCTGGGATTCAGATGCGTCCATCTAACTAGTTCCAAACAGGACGATACGCGTGTTCTGGAATTCACTATTATCTACTATTCTTTTTTCTTAAATAACTGTTACCTGATGTTCATTTACTTTTCGCGATTGTGTATATTAGTCATATCTTCCTACTTTATACACATAAAAAACAACATAAAATGTTTGGATTATTGTCTTCTTACTTTAGAACGATAACCCTGTGAACTTCTTATCAATAACTAACATCAACTAGAATGATTCAACTGAATAGAGTTGAATATTCAACCTTAAATCAGCTCTATATTTCGTATAATAAGTAGTTCTAATGAAGGTTCTCGTATGACTACACTGTAGTTTAGTATTTCAAAACGACCCTTAACATGACTTTGACGTTTTCATGTTCTTTATTAGCTTATGGACATATAGAGTTATATCTTTAAAAAAAAATTTAAATGAAAGCGATCGTTAAGTGATAAGACTTGGAGTTATATTTAATGAATAGCTCATTTATATCACTTTTATGAAAAAATAGCTATCACGACAACCAAGCTTAAGTAATGAATTTCTGAGCTAAGATTATAGTCATTATGGATTAAATTTATTCTATTGCAAAGTGATTTTATATTTTGAATAATTGATAGTTTTGAAATCAAGGGATACGCATTTTGTCCTACTTGTGACTTATCAACTAGTTGTATCTACATTTCAAAGTTGATGTTCTTACTGACACTTGGAGATGATACTCAATCCATTACATAGTGTCTTTGGTATTCATTTGTCATGAACTTAAATGCACTTCCTAATTTCCACTTCAATCTGTAATCATTTGTAATATATGATAAGTAAACTTATAGTTCCATACTATATTGAAGTATCCACTTAAAACTTTGATCAAATCCAATCCAAAATATTATTTTTTTTTAAAAAAACTCTTAGAAACAACAGTTATGTAAATCTAAGCATCATTCAAACTAATTATAAGTATTCACAAAGGAACACATTCAATTACAGTTGACATAGTGACATAAGTTGTATTCATGATGAACACACAAACAACAACAATAACGGGTATAAACACTAATTTGGTCCAATTTTAATTGTCATAAACTAAACTTTCCAATTACGTATCAATTCAATTTTACAACAACAACAACAACAAAATCAGTCATAAATACCCATAATAACAGTCAAATAAACAAAATTACAAAATTAATCTGCCTACAAAATTAAAAAAGTAGGCGGTGATTATAATTGACCTATTAAATATTGTATAAGAGAACAAATTCTGGACAGTTAATCTTCAATGTACCGATGTAAGTCTATACAGATAATATCAAATACAGTTTTAATGTTTGTTAATAATTGTATAGGTAGAAGTAAAGAACACTATGGGCTTGTTCTATATTTTATTGACTAATATTGTATTTTAAGTAAACCTAGAAAAATCAACACAATCAGTGATGAACTAGAAATGAAACTAAACTCTTGACAAAATTAGTTCTATTGAAAAATAATGTAGTCAATTGACTAATGATATGATGTGGTTGAATGATTTTTAGTAAGAAGTTACAACTGGTGAAGCTTACAAAGATAAGAAGTGAAAAAGTTATCAACAGTATGATTAGGTTGATTATCATATTATATCATAAATTGAACTCTGCCCGTATCTCTTCTAGGGTAACTGACGGTCCCTAGGCCGGTTTAATGAGGATTGTTGGTCATTGAGTCGGGAACGCTAACCTGTAGAAAATAATTTTGCTAAAAAACGCTAATCAGAAAAAAACAATTTAAACCATTTAAACTGTCCTGGAAATTGAACTAACTTCATTTGGAAGAGTTATGATACTCCATAATAAAATTTGAGATTCTTCGGAACTCAGGAAATCGATGCCCCTTCAAACAACAACAACAATGAATATGGGTACATGAAATATTCAGACCATGTGGGAGATAGGAAACACGAATCAAATAGCTGTAAAAGCACGCAGATACAATCTGACAGTTCAAGGAATAATTGATATCCATCAGAACCGAGATGAACAGATAACATTAGATTTGACAGAGATGCTGTTGTACTCTAATCATGAACGAGAAAATGGTTCACACATAAACACACACAGAATTGCGTTGATGTTGTTAAATGAAGCACGAAAAGCACTTATAGGATGAAAATCTCACGGATCCACCATCATCTAACCACACTTCAAAACCAAGAATGAGGAGATCACAATGGGTGTTATCCAATGTTATGCACCCATCAATGATAGCAATGAGGACGATAAAAATCAATTGATGCAATCAGATAATGCAACCGATTGTAGATAAATGACCAAGAAAAGGCCTGATCATCCTGATCGTAGACCTAAACACCAATGTCGGAATGGACAACTTCGGATATGAAGATATAATGGGACGACATGTATTGACAGGGAGAACGGAACGAGAATGGTAAGAGATTTGCAAATTTGTATGAATTCAACAAAATGATTATACGTGGCACAATATTCCTACAAAAACGCATACGTAAAGCTACACGGATCTCACCGGATCACAATACAGTGAACCTGATCAGTCATGTTTGCATCACTAAAATACTCAGAAGGACAATGAAAGGTATGAGAACAAGGAGAGGAGATGACATAGCTCCAAATCACCACCTGATTGCAGTTGTCAAGATGAAACTGGAGTTAAGTAAAAACTGGACAACTGGGGCAGCAGAATTACAAATGTTTCATACAGCCTAACTTTGAGATACAGACAAACTCAACGGATTTAACATAGCTCTCATAAACAGCTTCCGTACCTTACAAAAAATATATGAGAATAGGACGACACCAATATGGAGAAGAAGTGAGCAGAAATTAAAGAAACACTAACTTCAACATAACAGGAGGCGTCGGGCTACAAAAAACACAATCATGAGGAATGAACCTCTATGGAAACCCTGGACACAATTCAAGAAAGGAAGAACAACAACACAGGAATTAACAACTGCTGGACACAGCAGAGAAGGATGAAGCACATGTTGAATAAACAGATGCAAACAGATGAGTGAATTAAAGTATTATATCTGACTAGCAAAATGTGTATAAGATCTAGTAATGACAGAGGAAAAAGCTGTAAGAGAAGGAAATAAGAAACAACCATATGACACTACGAATAAACTAGTAGAGAAATACAGTGAACCAGATGACTAGTCAAGCACAAAGAAGGAAAGTCAATCACTGAGATTCAAGAACAGAGGAACAAGTGGGTTGAACACTTTGAAGAACACTTGAATTGACTAACCTCACTAAACCCACGAGACATTGAACCAGCATACACAAACCCTCCTACACTTGTTACACCACCAACGATCTCAGAAATCAGTATGGCCATCAGACAAATCAAGAGTGGGAAAGCACTAAAACCTAACAATATAACAGCTGAAGCACTGAAGTCTGACACAACAACAACTGAAAACACGCTCCACTTCCTATTCACGAAGATTTGGGAGGAAGTGAAACAAGTGCCAGCAAACTAGGAAGAACCATGTCTCACCAACATACTAAAGAAAGCAGATATCAGCAAGTGTAAACTGAGCACACATCACAACATTATCATCGGCAGCAAACGTTCTCAACAAAGCGTTGTTGAACCGGATGAAAGATTCGGTTGACATTCAACTTCGGGATCAACAGGCCGCATTCTGTAATGACTGATTGTATACAGATCAAATCGTGACAATATTGATCACTGTTGAACAATTAATTGAATGGAAATCATCATTATTCATCCAATTTCTTGACTATGAGAAAGTATTTGAAGTGTGGATAGGAGAAATTAATGAAGCGTTCATCGACACTATGGTGTATCTTAGTAGATCTTCAACATCATATTAAATTCTCATGACGGACTGAACTGCAAAGTATTGAGTGGAGAGCATCTCACAGAGCATTTGAAGGTTGCTTAATCTCGACCTTTCTCTTCCATATGGTAGCCGACTGGATTATCAAGATCTCCACATGTGAGGGGAAGTATGGAATACAGTGGACAGTTTGGATGTGACTAGACGAATTGGACCTCTCGATTGACCTAGCTTCTCCATCCAATGCACTGCAACAAATGCTGATAAAGACAGTCGGTGTAGCAGCAGCCTTTACAGTAGTAGACCTCAATATACACAAGGGAAGAAGCAAGATCCAGAAATACAACAAGGCAGAAAGCACTAACCAAATCACGCTTGCTTCAGATGTAGAAACACTTACGTACCTGAACCGAATCATCTATGAAGAAAGAGGATCTGATACATATGTGGAAGCGAGGGTTGACAAATCAAGGGCAACATTCCTACAGTTGAAGGATATATGGAACGCAAAACAACTGTCAACCAACATCAAAATCAGAATCTCCAATATAAACGTCAAGACAGTTCTGTTGGACAGAGCTGAGACTTGGAGAACCACTACAACCATCATCAAAGATGTGCAGATATTTCTCAACAATTGCCTTCCCAAGATATTCAATGTCTGTTGGTCGGATACCATCAGCAACAACCTAGTATGGCAAAGAACACATCGGCTTCCAAATGAAGAGGAGATTAGGAAAATACCCTTGAGGTGGATAGGACATGCATTGCGGAAACCATCAAACTTTATCATGAGGTATACCATAACTTGGAATACTGAAGTTAAAAGAGGAAGGGTAAGACCAACCAATCTTATTGTTTTGGCAATTGGAACCAGACATAAAAAGAATGAATAGCAACCAGAACCCGCTCTAAAGGATTTCCCAATACAGAGTTCGATGGATAACCCTGGTAGATGGCCTATGCTCCTCCTCTAAGGTTAACTGGAGTACGTAAATAAGTATCATAAATGGATTGAAATTGTACACCAATACAATAGTTTTAGTGGTTATGTACATACTGTAAGACCTGAAGTTCCTGGACTCGATCTTTAACTAAGTTGTGAGAGTGTACTAATAAGCATTTACATGTCAGGACTAATCAGGTATCCAGTCCTCCCTGGTTTCACCAGTACTTGAATTGTGATCAATCTGAAATGAATTTAACCTGATATATAGTTAGTTTATCAGTAAGCTTAGATTAAACTGATTAGTGTTAGGTATTCTTATTACATACACATAGTTCACTTTATCATCTTGAAGAGAACAAGAACAAATATTCTAGCAGAATACCATCAATTCATTTTATTTCATTTGATTCTCGTCAGCTGCTTTCAATCTATGATCTTTAAAATCATAATTACAAAATCTGTTTATATTACTTACATGAAACAGTTCCGTTGGATGTTACTTCAAGCACATATCAGTATAGTATAGCAAGGGTGTAAATAAATCTAATCGACTGAACAAAACATTGTATACAAAAGTATGTACCTCATAATATAAAACATTCCACAACATTGATTGTAACATGAGTTCAAGAGGTCAAAAATGAGCGACTACGTAATGAGTGAATGCTTATCAGGATAAAATGAGTAAAACTCAGTTAATAAAATAAGATTACTAATCTAGAAGACAGTCGAAATGAAATGACGAAATGATTTAATTAATCGAGGGAAGGAGTTGAACAACATTTTGTGATGTAATCAAGGAATATTTGTGACAAAGGTGATGACAGATTAACAACCAGCTCCCTCTGAACACACAAATCAAGTATCTGACACCAGACTTCAATGGCTTCAATGAAGTTCAGAAGACTGGAACTTGACTGTTTATTCATCACTGTGAAAGATTGCAAGGTATTGACCTGATGTCCTGTATACATGAGATGTTTATTAATTTCACTGTTTAAAATAGTAGTTCTCTCTCTTGTTTTAATGCTTATTGAAACATGTTCAAAAAATCTGTGATACGTTCTCCTTTCTATTCGGCCAATGTAGCTGTTTGTCAGGTACACGTAAATTTGTAGACACATATGACGGTACCATGAAAGGTGTGTTTATCGACTTGTGATTGGGTTATTGAGCACATTGTTTTACACCAAATTAACAGTTTGACTGCTGGGTAAGTTCAGGCTAATGAAACGATGTGAAGGATGTCATAAATCATATTTATTTAACTACATACCCATTCTATATAAAATAACTCTGTTAAGCTGAATTACATAATAAGTTAGAATAATCTACTCGGATGATGCCATAAAAAATTAAATAGGTACGTTTTAAGGCTTTGTTCCAAAATATATGAATTAGGTAATAGCTAAACTGAAGGCTAACTGTTTAAGAAATCTCAAGCCATCATTACAATAAAGGAGACTATTTGTTGTACATTTAGACAGCTCCTAGTTATAGGAATATGGTTACTGATATGCAAGTAATGGTAACTATTTCTGACAATTGAATATGTATTGACAAGCTTGTCTAGCACTCTAGTAGTAGCCGTAGAGATTCCCCTCAACAATTTCTTGGTTCAAAAAACCATAAAATGTCGTTGGTATGGAGATCGTTTTTACGGCAGTTAGGCAATGGTGACGACACAGTAATGTACAAAACCAAAATCCCCAAGGTCGTTTCTATCGTAGCTTTTTAATTAGGTTAGACCCCGTTCTTGAATGGTTCGTACTCGTCAATGATTAGATTTTTAGTATAGGTGATTTGTGGAATACTTGTTTAATCTTCATAGTTTGCAACACGGCTGTTAGTTAGATAATTATTACCATGTAGAAAGCGCCAGATACCTGTTTCATCGAATATATACTAAATCTAAACTGCTCTTGATTGCTTCAAGGTTTTCAATGGTTGTCTAAGTAAATTCAAGACATGATGCAATCCATGAAAATTAGTTTACTACAAGTTTTTCTGCATAATTTGAAGTTTAATTTACCTAATTAAAATAACCCATAATGTCATTGAATAAGAAAAAGAGAATTCAGTGAAGAAAATTTTCTTTTCGACGAAATTATTTACTTAACCTGTACATTCTTATATATAGTTATAACTCATCTAGTTATTATTTATTCCTTGAAACCGGGTTTTCGTTTATAACACACAATTATTTATAGATATTAGCGTTGAAACCATGAATCAATTTAAGCTAGACCATCATGAAAAACCTGGAAGCACTGGACGGCCGTATCGTCCTATTGTGGGACTCCTCAGCAGTGAGCATCCACAATTCCGCCTCGCAAGATTCTAACCCATGACCTATCAGTCTCGTGCGCGAGCGCGCAACCACCGTTGGATGCCGGCTCAGTGGTCTAAAGGTTAAGCTTTCGCGCGCGAGACTGGTAGGTCCTGGGTTAGAATCTCGCAAGGCGGAATCGTGGATGCGCACTGGTGAAGAGTCTAACAATAGGATGATAGGACCATCCAGTGCTTCCAGGTTTTTCCATGGTAGTCTAGCTTCAATTGATTCATGATTTCAACTATAAAATTACTTAAATCTCCACAAACCATCTTCTGATTTATAAATATACCTATCATCGTGAACTAAATGTTTGTATTCAAAAGATTTTCCTTTGTGCATGTAGTTTCTTCAATATCGTAAAATAGTTCACTAATTTCACTATACAGATTGAGAAAAAATTTTCACATATAGCTAATCATTAAAATTGGTATACAGAAAAAAGAAATCATTTGAATTTTTTTCAGATGATTTCTACGGTGTGGTCATATGGTCTAGAAGAGTTCATATTAATATCTAGTCTATATTAATGTCAGAATGTAGGGTATGGTTAAATGAACTTTTAACACGAATCAAAAATGAATGCTTGTCAACATTTAAGATAGGTAAATTGAAACTATCTTACCACAGTTACCAATCAGTGTATTCTTTTTAGATTTTAATGAATGATTGGATTAACAGTCTAAATGAATATTAAGTCATTCGAAAGATTTTGTGAAGATTAGCTTAATTTGTAAATTGTATTATTCATAGACTGATCACATGTGGTATACTGTTAGAAATCAGAATGAACTAGAAAGATGATCCGTCCTAGCATCAAATACACAGGTGGATATCGTGGCTAGGAACTTTAGGTTTCCATGAACACTTAACATTAGAACGACTGGGTCACAGTCCAATAGTAACATTTTAGCAGTTTAAAAATCCTCATAGAATACTCCAAAAACAGGATATTTGATCGAGCAATTGTACTATTTTAACTAAAATCAATTTGTGATATGTTGTGAATCTGTGATAAATACGGTGTATGAATGATTTTTCATGCTGATATAATGAAGTTACTCAAACACCTTGGTTAAGATGATAAGGTCGTGGATGACAGAAAAAATAGGTATATACATGGGTCTTCTGCGGATTGCCCCATTATTACCCATTAATTCACAATCATTATAAACAGAGTTGGATAGTAGCTAGCAATGGAATCCAAGATGCCCGTTTTGCTCTAGTTGGGATTCATCAACTGGACGTACCTTCATCTCAGAAATGACGTTCACTGCGGGACTTGAACCCAGTACCGTTCTCTTCAAAAGCCATCATGTTATCTACTTAATTGCTCAGTTCAAATAATCATTGGCTTATGCAATGAAATGAACGTTAATTCACATATATCGGTTAAGTGCTCTGGCGCGAGACCGGTAGGTCCTGGGTTCGAATCTCGAGGGTGCGGGATCGTGGATGCGCACTGCTGAGGAGTCCTATAATAGGACGAAACGGCTGCCCAGTGCTTCCAGGTTTTCGATGGTGGTCTATCTTCAATTGACTCATGATTTCAACTATGAAAAACATATACTGGAGTTTATAGTTAGAGTATTTCAAACGTTAACCTTAAAAAAATACCACAAATGAGAAAAGGTGAATAAGGAACTAGTAATAATATTTTATTACAATCATGTTGTTAAATGTCCTATTTCAGAGTTTAACTTTTTAACCAACTTTAAAAAGGTTAATTTTAAAGAATGAAATTAATTCTTAATGATTGTTGACAGGCTTGAAAAAAACCCTTAGGTGATATATACATATGTATATACAATTCAAACATGTGACAGTATTTCACCCTTTGGATACTTTTAAAACATGAATGTCAACTTTCTAGGTCAACTTACATGTATGAACAAGGTATATACAATTTTCGAATTAATATTATTTATAAATTACGAAAATATGAAAAAAAATTCCTAATTGGATAACACTGGCAAATGTTACATAGTTGCAATGATTTCCTTAATAAAGTAACATTTATGTAATCAACAGTGAACTCCCGGCCGGTGCACGGCTTTGGCTTTGCCCCCAAATGCTCTGGTACGGCTGAGAGTGGGGAGAGTCCGCTCTCCCTCTCCAAATGCTCTCACATGGCCAGCGAATATATAGCCTCTGCCAGGGAAGTCCTACTCACTGCCTTCTCGTGGCACCGGTGTTGTTTACGAAATTGAGAGGACGAAAAGCGAATGCCTGGCGCTTTAACCGGGCTGGTGGACACGGAAAGTTCATCTAGGGGAGTTGGAAAACCCTAATTCCAAACCAATGGTGCACATGAGCTCCAGTATCCTGAGGGAACAAATGGTGTATGAATCAACCGTTGGTTACCGGCTACCATGGGACTGCATCTCCTCACGATGCTCCACTGTCTTGTAGATCAGACATTTAGGTCAAAGGCTCCAGGTATGGCCCCCTAAGAAAATCACCTGCTTCAGTTCGGGCACTCGGGCAGTATCACAGCCCTCACACAAATCGAATGAGATTTGTATGGCGCATATATATCTGGTGCTTCCTTGTACCAATCTTTATGTGTTTAAATAATAAATAATAATAATAATAAGTGAACTTTTTGTTCGATCAATAAATAGGGCATGACAACACCTCAAATGAAAGAATCTGACATTTTATTTCCTTCAACAGTCCATAACCTGGTGGCACTATGTTTTGTGGACGAACTAATCAGACAGTGTTTCTTTTACTTCTGCATAGAATTTATCCAACACTACGGCTTCAAAGCAGTTTCGCATTCTGACTGATATTAGTTCGTGATGAAAACCCTTGAACCTAAACCTAGCTAAGAACATTGTAGAGACTATTATAAGTCTGTTTGGGTACATATAAGGCATCGAGAAGACGGAAAATCCTAAGTTAATAAGGATAAGTTTATAACTCAGTATCTTTACAATTTATAAAGAAAGAAATATGTATAAAACTGAAAGATTAATTAAATAGGTAAAATCTGTTTACATTTAGTAATATCATTGTTTCTTTTCCCATAAACCATCTACTTACAGAAACTCTTCTGATTGGCTGGAGATTCTTAGCAATTGTTTTAAGTTCGTCAGTATACCAAACTCTTACTGGAGACCATGTGAATCATATCACGCTAGATAAAATAAGCCAATATTATGAGTAGGTTCAAGGTGGGAACAAACTATTTTTTTAAAAACATACATGAAAACTTGAATCTTTGTAGCTGTGATGAACATCTTATTGCATTACCCAAATTTATCAAAATGAATTAGCTGATTTTAAATGAATAAATTGTCATAATTTAACTGAAAATTGTCAGTAATGGGTTGTGGAGATTGTTGGATTTCATTGATATCATAAACTTATCTAAGCTAGACATAGACTGATTGAAGTTAGACATTAAACACTGTTGAATGCTGGCTTAGTAGTCTAGATAATAAGTATTGGCATCAGAGACTGAAGGTCCTGGGTTTGATCTCCGCGTGCGGTATCATGAATGTGCACTGCTGAGGAGATCTACACGAAGACGAAACGGCAGTCCAATGCTTCCAGGTTCTCAGTGATGCTCTAACTAAGATCGGTTGATGATTTCAATGAAATTTAACTGTAAATTTAGTATTTTTGAATGAAATGAATACAATAATACATATGAACTTCATAGTCATTCAATTTTTGACTTAGTATACACAATTCAACTAAGTGTAATAACACCAATAACAATGTGTTTAATAACCAACCATAGTTTTGAGTGATTTTGACGTCACAAAATCTGTTATCGTCATCATTTCACATTCATTGAATTGCTAAATCGAATTGGACACACTTTTATGCGGGATAAATTAAATGTGAATAGATTCATTTTAAATCTAAAACTAACAAACCACCCAATCAATGAACACTTCAGTATTAATTCGCTTTAATTTAGACTTGACGTAATAATTGAAATATGCTTATTCGATAGTGATACAGGTATATAGTGTGTATCTACCAAACGATTGATTAAATACCAATGAATAGAAAAGCAATTAACATTATCATAACTAATGTAGACAGTGGCTTGAAGTGTGTACAATAAACAAAGGTAAATCCAGTCGATAAGTTACAAATCAAACGAAATGCGCATCCTGGATTCTACTACTAGTCATATTCCATCCATTCTATATCAAACTGTGTAATCACGGTTATATCGAGGCAATCTGCATAGAACGCACATATAACAACTAAGACTGATAAAAGATTTAGTCAAGATATCAACAACGAGATAATTCAAATCTTACACTTCACATCGAGTGTTCATGGTTTGATATTTACTTGATGACAATTAAGATATCTAAAGCTTTCATAGTCCGTTAAACAAAATAATTCACATTGGATCCGATAGGTTCGTCCCATTAAATATTGTCATATGAAAAGGATCAACTGTTAAAACAAAAAGTATCTAATATTATATTGTGAACAGCTGGCGTTGAGCTTTTGATTCTACTAATATGAGATGTAAAGTTTGTCAAAATATATATCACGTTCCTTAGAGGAAAGAGAAAAACTGGTCTCAAAATATTAATGTCTTGTCCGTTATTTGATAATTTAAAGATAGATAGACAAATAATTCATTCAGAATTCTCAATGACTTCAAGATTACAGTTAAAAAGTAAGAACTATTTACACATCAACACTGTAGCACTTAAATCTGTTTGTTCTACGAATAAAATTTAGGGTGATGATTTCATTTCATGGAATAACACTTTTTCGTCAATCTGAAATCACAGTTCTAATGTCATTTTAACAGCATACTGAATAGACAATACCAACTGAAGCGACTCCATAAAATGTCACGAAACTTTTTAACTATTTCTAGATAAATGAGAAGTCGATGCAGCTCTATAAAATAGAAGTTTGTAATAATTTACGGGCTGTTTAAGTGAATAGTTTGTCAAAATTTAGTGAACATCTATTAACTGTAGTTTCGATGATATTAAGTATTGGTTCCACCGAGATATAAAACCCGATAGAAAATGATTTGATCAAATTGAGCGACGAACATGGTTAGTAAAGACATTGATGTATATTTAAAAATAAAGTAGACGGACGTATAACAGTGGTTGCTTTTCTAGTACCATCAACTACCAAGTAGTAGCAACTAACAGGAAGAAAATACAGCAAATGAAGATAACCCGACAGTAGAAACAAATAAACAATAAATGTTACTACTGGATGGGATCGGAATGCAACAAAAACACCTAGATGGATAACTACAGAAAGATTAAACCACTTAGACGTCTCAAATTCACTTGACGGTCAGACACAACGCCGAACAAATGGAGGAAGCTTAGTTAGCGAATAGATTTCATGCCTTCGTTATTAAAAAAAAACAGTACTGGAAATTACCATCACCAAACAAAGGCATTCTACAAACTTTAAATAATTGTCATTGATAAAAGTGGACCAACAAGACACCATAATAAATGTTGTCATGTTTAGTCGAGAAAACCACGTAAATCATCATTTTGTAAAATACTACCTAGAAGACTAAAATATTGAGTCGAATTAAAGAGAACAGTATCAAATCTTAATAAATAAGCAATATGAAATATGGTATAATCTTTGTACATTAACAGAACACAATATTACTTAAGGGATTAGATAGTTAGGTATCCTGAAAGTATGAATGCTTTTTTTGACTAATCAAGACTATATGGTTGAGATCATGAGTCAATTGAAGCTAGACCACCATGTAAAACCTGGAAGTACTAGACGGCCGTTTCGTTCTATTGTGGGACTCCCCAGAAGTGCGCATCCACGACCCTGCCTCGCGAGATTCGAACGCAGGACCTACCAGTCTAGACTAATCGAGAATTCCACGAAACAAAATAAACACAATGATCAACACGTTATGATCATCATGACCTCGAATTATTTAGTATTTACAGGAGAATGTATTTATTTTGGAAAATAATCAACCAATAATCATTTTATTTTTTTCCAAATAATATCGATGATAAGTATCAAAGAATCTGATGTACTCACAATAGTCGTAGTAGTGATGGTAGATTAATACAAGCGGTAACAATAATAATAATTATTTTTATTTTGACAATAACTGGAAATATCAACCACAAACACATACACACACAAAAATAAACAATAGACAAATACAAATATGTTTTCTTGTGTAATGTTTGTTTGTTTTTTTGTTGTTGTTGATCGATTGATTGATTTAGAATGATAATCACCACAAGGATAAAATAGATCATAGACAAATTACAAACAGAAAACAATGTGTTATGTAATAAATAGTAATAATAATAATGGTAATGATAATAGTAATAGTTTCAGGAACCAGTTGAAGCAAATGAATGTTTTTGATGTGTACAATCCACATATGTGGAGAGAACAGCTGCATCACTTTGCGCGGACATTCATGTTTAGAAATGTCACCGTTAAAATAACTTCTCTCTTGATAAGATATCCACTGGAAATTAATACTTACATGGATGTAAAAAGGTAGAGGAAGGGCACACTGAATGTACGAAATAAGTATTACGAACAAGACGATGAACTAGACCAACCATGAAACAACAACAGATGCACTTTAACTATAATACATGACTAATGAAATTCTTGAATGCTTATCAATGTTCATACATTATAATTACATGAAGCGACTCAGAGTTGATGTCTTTATTGATTAAAGACGGAAACTGAATAGTTCTTTCCAATTAGTCTGGAATACTGATAATAAGCAGGTGACAGAAAATGTGAAAGAAAGAACAAAAACCAGTCATATTTCAAGGGTGAATATACATATTCATAAGAATTAATTGACGATCTTCGTGACTGTAAAAAAATAATGGCTAAAAAAGTATTCGTTACTGAAGTAGATGAGCTTTCAGGAAGAGAACAGAGCTTAATACAAACAGACTGGAAATTTGTGACAGATACTGAGAGCGGTATGTGTGTGCGAACAAGAATTTCCCATTCACAACACATCCGTTTTTTATTTGCAGTATTGAATATTAAACATAAATACACAGACCCATGCAACCACAAAGTTTTATGTACAGGAAAAAAAGATCCAATATAGGAGCAATGATGAAAGACAAAAGAAAAAGAACATAAGGAGGATGTAAATAGGGATTAATACAATTCGGTAATGTCAAATAGAAATACACAAACAAACTTATAGAGACAAATAATTACAGTACACCCATCACCGGGTTGATCTTTTTTTTGTTTTCCAGTATTATTTTTCCATGTTATTCCTTTTTTTCTTGTTTGCAATGAATCATGGCTTTGATAAACATTATTTCCACCAATAAATTCATTATTTCGTGGAATTAAATTTCGTATTATAACAATTATAATCTATGGAAATTAAACTGATTACATTACTTGCATTTTTATCACATATATGTGTACAATCAGTAAATGCGTATTATTGTATGAATGAGTTCGAAACCAAGTATGTTTATGTATTCTATCGACAGACAATATATGAATAAGACGGAACAAACAGTAAAATAAAAGAAAATGATACAAAATTACTCTATAATTGATGAGAACATACATCAATGTGAACCTACACATATACATGAACACATCAACAGGCAAAACAGTATGTAGACAACAACAGTTTGTATAGAATAGAACAATTTCAATGTAGTATATAAACACAGTTTCTTTGAAGCTCCTTTTAAACAGTATAGTCTCATACAGTTAATCAATCAGTTGACGATGACTTGTCACACTCTGTATGTAATTCCGATTTCAATTCACTTGTTTTTTCTTCTATAATGTTATCACCAATAGGATTATTATCTGTGTCCAATGTAGACTTTGTTGATGAAGAGATTTCAGTAGAATTACAATTAGAATTGGTTGATGAAAATTTTGCAACATTCAAAGGAATCATAGAAAGATCAGATGATGATTTATTACGCTTATAAAAACAAAAACAATTTTTTGAATAAGATTCACTTCTTGAAATTACAGGAAAAAGTTGTGTACCAAAATAAATTTTATCTAGAACAAGATTTTGTTTTTCAGCGAACCATTCCAAACTTAAAGAGGAACGATTAAAATAGTAATAATAATAATAATAGATAAGATAGCGTAACAATTCTCCGATAAGATTTAAAGTTTGAAAATGTTCATGAGACATAAGACATATGGTGGAACCACTTACAACTTCATATAAAATGCGTAAATAATTGATTTTTGAAGAAATTTCATGCTCTGCAAAATGATTCGCTAAAAAAGCTTCTAATTTAACTTTTTGACTGGATAAATCTTGAAAATCAATAAAAAATCTAGAACTCATGTATTTTTCAAGTGTATATACGTCAACTCCTTCAGCAGGTTTATATCCACTAACTAGAAGTCGACAGTATTTCAAAAGACCACCTCCACGAATCATTTCTGGTTCAGTGGTTGCAATTAATTTATTCTCCAAGTGATAAAGTGCTTCTGAAAATGATCCAGATACTGATTCAGCAACAATTGTTGGATAAAAGTGTGGAGTTATGCATTTTCCTGAATTGGACTCATAAAATGTTAACAAAGGGTCTAAAACAATTTGAAAACTATCAACGGTGAATTCAAACTGACGTTTCATACGATCAACAAATTTGAATTCAATTACTTTTGAATCGAAAGAAGGAAAACCAAGGGACAAAAGTGACCAACAATCATCATCCTGACTAAATTTACGGAATTGTTTGTACACATACGACTCGCGTAAACTAAATCCATCTGAATGGCTAGAACCATTTGGAGTAGAAGCAGAACTCTGAATACTGTTCATAGCGTTTACATTAAGAGTGTTGTATGGGGAATGAGTATTGTAGATAGATTGCTGCCCAGGATATATAAAGGATAAAGGAGAGAAAGATATCGGTTTAGGAATATTCGATTGCCTTTGACAGGAACACTCAACAATGTTGGGACGTGAGACACCAAGCATCTGAACACTACATTGGTTCTGTGTGATATCGTTAATGAGTTTAAGTTCAACAGTTTTATCAAATTCTGATTCGGTAGAATTCAAATTCATAATATTGTTCACTTTCACATTATCAATATGCCTCAACTCCGTAGAACTGAAATGACTCTTAATTCTTACAGGTGAACTGTTAGGTGACATTCCTTGACTACTTCCTGGTACTGTTAGAACATTATCGTCAGATTGGAGATCACAACATGATTCAGGTATTGATTGGAATTGAGAGTTAATTTGACGTTGACTGGGAGTATTATACTGCTGAGAGGTTTCTACCATTTTGTCTTCTGGCAAGAAACTTATCAACGCATCCAACACAGCTGATTTCACTTTTTGAATTGTTGAACTATTTGAACTTAAATCAACAGAGACCAAAACATCTATATCATTATAGACGGGATAATCTTCTTGTCCTGGATAGAACAAAAAATGAAATTATCATAGAATTAATCTGACAAAGCAAATAATAATTATTATAACTCTAATTATAGGTTGGTCAATTTCAATGAGAAGTTTTAAAAACTCTATTACGAATTGAAGTATAATTTGAGCTATTATATTGTAGCTTATGTAAGAAATAGAATGTTTTCTATTAAACCATTGAAGCACTATACTAGTTATAGAAAATGTATACATATGCTTCTCTTATCCTTAAGCGATAATGTTAAGACCAACAACGTACATGTGGATTGTGCTCTTGAAATTGATCAGAAATGTATATTCGGACAAAAGGGTAACAGATAAGTGATCTCCACAGACACATAATGTTTATTATTATGTGCTTACTAATAACTATTTTCGAAAGGAAATTCCCAAAGTTTTAGTGAGATGTGACCAATCGAGTCTGAGTCGGGTGTGAGGTAATTACTCATCAAAAACAATGGAAGATGGTAGTGCAATTTCATGTATGGATTGAAGTTGTACACTAACACCGTTGGATGCCGACTTTGCGGTCAAGAGATCAAGCGTTCGTGCGTAAGCCCGAAGGTCCTATGCTCGATTTCCGTTTGTGGATCCTGGATGTGCACTACAGAGGAGTTCCATAATAAAACAAAATGGCCGTCCAGTACATCCAGGTTCAAAATAGTTATCCAACTTGGATCGATCCGTGATCTCAAATCCAATAATCTCTCCAAACCCATAATGAGAAGTAATCTAGAATCAAAGTGACAACAGAACTATGTTGCGGCAATGCTCACTTCTTTTTCTTCTTCCCACAAAACTCCTTGGCCGACAGATTTCAATGCTGGCTCAAAATCAAGGAACACATCCATATTAGGTTGTCGGTAATGATGCGTATGCAACAAAACCTAACGATAGATACATCCAATCTGAAAACAGCTTTGTCGTGACGAGCTTGATACTTGTGAGCTTTAGTCATTGATTATATGTCTATAGAAGCGTATGTTTCAGTTACTCAAATTGACTCCTCTTACATTAACATAAGGGGAATTTTCTTACAGACTGAGATGAGTGATGGTAAAAACCAGTGAGATTGGATTACTTCTAGCTCCTAGACTCTAACTAGCAATTCAATCTGCTTAACTGTTAAAACGGAACCATCATCCTTAAGTTAACCTACCATGTCGTGGTAACTGTCTTTGCACAACTGCAATATAAGTCCCGAGGTCTTGAAAATAGTGGATAACTGAAGGCCAGTTGATCTGTTTCTCAAAGTTTCACCCGTTTCTACAATCATCTTGACTGAGAATGAACGATAGTTCCGTCTTTTTCCGAAATAGTCCAGCTAATAGCCGAATTTTCAATACATGCTTCCTGAATGAGTTTGTACAGTCGTCTAGTGTTAACTATCGCTCCAATATAAGACTGAGTTCAACTGAAATGCTTCATTTATTGTTCCATACTTAATTCAATAAAGCATTATAATGTCACCCGACTAAAAACTCATCGAAGTCCATGTACAAGAAAAAAAATATAGAATTATATAGTCAGCGTGTGAGATTAACAATTTTGATGTTATCAACTGGAAGTTGTGAATAAAAAATCTTAAGCAGAAAGATTGAAACTCCTCATCTAACCTATGTAATAGAACGATTGTGACAGTAAAAATCATGAATGTAGAAAGAAAAAAAACAAAGTTCTGACGATTAAGAGTTCGCTACTAACAGATGACTAAATCCATGACGACTGAAAAGTATGAGTGGGACATGAACCTCATGTCATTACATTCAGTATGTAAATGCAACACATGTTTTGAAGTAAACATCCCCCTATATACGAGTTCACACTTTGAAAATGTGGCCAACATTTCCTATAAGTAAATGACTGGATAGTTCCCAAGCTTATTGTCAGTCGTAGAAAAAGGACCAGGTAGGAATATTTATCGGTTCAACTTATATTGTATTAACAAAGAGAGGGAATAACCTAGAAGAGATCAGCAGAAGTAACAAAACTGACTATAGTGGCAAGCGAAATATAGTAAATACGGTTCAGAATTAACAGATAAAACGATCGAATAAAAGGTACAGAGAAAGACGAAAGATAGATGTGTCCAGGTCACCATGACCGAATTTGAGCCAAGTCATACAAAATCTCCGATTTCAGGCAACGGCTATGACGCCAAGCCCCAAATTAGCGATCTTAACTTAACGACACAGAGCTTGAATCAACAGACTGATGTCACATCTTCATGTGGTCACCAATAGGATACTTTTTGATTTACCCCTATGTTGTCCACCACTGCACAGTCGAGTAGGTGGTGGCTGAGCATGCAAAGTTTACGTCTTAGCTGTACCAATCGTTGAATGCTCTCAAATATGTGAATCGACTTGCCATCCTTACCAGTACTCGGCATTTAATCTTACTGTTCCCCACTTCACAGATCTACCATACAGTTACTTTTCTAGTTACTAAATGAGCAATTAATGGATACAAATGTCAGGTGAGCTGTAAATTAGTGTATAGAAAAGCTAATTAAATAGTTCATTTCTAAACAATTAACACCACAAAAACTATACCATAGCTTTACTCTACTGATTGTTACAGATGTATGTGAAGAAACGCCAAAATGCTATCAAAGACATCATATTTATGTGCAGGACTAATGCTGGCTTGAGGGCTAACGAATCGTTACCATTCCCATGTGGAACTGCCAACTTTTCACCACAAAAGTTGACAATCAGTCAGTCAGTCAGTCACGACGTAGAACTCCGTACGTACGTACATCAGTTCGAGTTGCCATACTTCATTACCACAGAGATGCAGTTGTCCATTCAAATCCCATAGTGGTAGAAGTGGTAAGAGTATAAGCAGTAATCCGAAAGATTAATGTTTGAAGATGTTATTCAAGGAGTATAATCCAGTGAAATAAATTTGGAAAGAGAAAAAAGAAGGGGACATCAAGAATTCAGAAGTTTAGAATTTGCGAGAACAGAAAAAGTGGATGCACCTTCGCCATTGCAAACCATTTTGAACCATGTCATTCAAGATCTCTAACCATCGATTGCTATCATCTCGCGAACCCCAACCAGGTAGTCTACACCTACTAACATGGCTTAGTCGACTTGTCAGTGACTTTTACTACTTCATCAATCGATTCGCCATCCTTACCCAGTAACCGTCTCCTAACAACTGCATTACTTACTCGGTGGTCCCGGGATATACGAGCAATGCTTCGAAGACACCTATGATCGAAAACTAGTAGCCTACGAATATCCTCTACTATTACCAGCCATGTTTCACTGCCATAAAGTGGGACGGAACGAACTGCTGCGCAGACGGATATCTCACCTACACCATAAATGACGCAAGTTGGTGAAACCTAGTCGAGCCTTCTGTATGCGTGCTGAGATTTCGTCACATACCAGACCACAAGGACTGATGAGACTCCCAAGATAAATGAAGCGGTCAACACGCTCAACTACTTCACTCCCTATCATTAGTTCAGGTGTCGATGCAACCCAATCCTGAAGTAACATTTTGCATTTCGAGGGGGAGGATCGCATCCCGAACATGCCTGCATTGTTGCTTATAGTGGTCAGAAGACTGCATTTTGTCAGTGTCTTCACCAAACAGAACTATGTCATCGGCATATTCTAAGTCAACAAGTGAGTCTCCTGGTCAAAGTTCAATCCCTCTAAATTTGAATGAGGAAAGTGTTATTTCTAAAAGCACGTCTACGATAAAGTTAAACAAGAATAGAGAGAGTGGACAGCCCTGACGAACACCACTAAAGTCCTAGCTAAGGAAGCCTGTTATCCTATTTGGCACAATGTTCGGACGTTAAAAGTTCCCACATGTAGTTTAGAGCGTCGTTTTAGGAGACCAGGAATGACGTTCCGTGTACTCAAATCGTTCGCCCTAGCGGTGCGAGATGATAAATGGACGTGAGAAGGGTCATTCGTGAAGAAAAGTTGACAATAAATATCAATAATTCATTACTAAGTAACTGTGGTAACAAGTTAAAGTGATGACACAAAAAAACAATGTTACGTGGAGATCGAAAAAGCATCGCAATAAGTTAGGAGTAAAAAACGGTGGTGGAAAGTGGAAAACAGAGTAAATATACCAAGAATTTATAGCCATTTCGATCTATTGGTAAAATTGTGAATTTAAAGAAAGATACTGAAACAACTGTTCTGAACAAATTTTTTGTCTGCAAAGAGATAACTTTAAGGTATGGACATTCACCACAAAACTACAGAAACGACAGATTGGTCCAGTAAAATATTAATTTAAGCTTCAGAAAAAGTAGAGAATAATTCTACATCAGCATGTATCGTCATCAAAGAATTTCCTTTCATATGACCTCACAAGAATGGCTAGTAGGTTTCTAAGAGTTCGAAAAACGAAGTTACTTAATCTCAGTAAGCAGGCAATTTGTATTCACGTAATATTATTACATTACACCATATCCCGTTAATTAGTTATGAGGAAATTTGTGGCGCTCTAGGAACAAAAGTGTAAATTTTGTTTTATCACTTCACTGTATGAATCTTCGTGAATGTTCTATTTTGCTGAAAAACTATTGAATTTCCCAGAATAATTCTTGTCGACTGACCAATAATGGTTGATACAATTAAAGTACAAGCTGTCGAGAATGAAATTTGTTATAAATTAGGTGAAAAGAATATAATTACGCTAGTCAGAAGGGGTTTTGTGGAGATTTCAGTATTTTTCAAAGTTTAAATCATGAGTCAATTGAAGCTAGACCACCATCGAAAACCTGGAAGCACTGGACGGCAGTTTCGTATCTCGCGAGTGCGGGATCGTGTATGCGCACTGCTGAGGAGTACTATAATAGGACGAAACGGCCGTCCAGTGTTTCCAGGTTTTCCATGGTAATCTAGCTTCAAGTGACTCATGATTTCAACTTTGAAAAATAATTACGCTACTTAATATTACGGAGGATACAATTAAAATATCACATATAGAGCATAAATTGTGTACGAGAGCTATGTTATTCAGTGAAATTGCACTTTCTCATTGGTATTTATGATAGTCTTCCATTCAAAAAAGATTACTCATGAGGGATTTAAAAATATTCGATATTGACCAAATTCCATTTTATTTTTTTCTCCTACGAAATGAAATATAGATATTTTACATGAAAATTTTCAAATTGTGAAAAACCATGTCGTCTAACTGACAAGTCGCGTACGTATGTTCAAGGATTAATAACTAACCAACCAAATTTACAATGACCAACATTAATACCAAACACCACACTCATCTTTTCAGATTAAGTTTTACAGTCTTTTTCAGTCTAGATCAATTTAATAACTAACCTGTAGTATCATGACAAAATGCAAATACTTTAATTACTTACGCATTACTTTAATAATTGTGACACTGTACTGGGCTTAACACAATTTACCTATCTAAACGGTGACGGTTTGATAATCAACTCATTCACTAGGTACTTAGGTATAAGCCATACTCACAGTAAGAGGGCTAACAACACTACCCGGTCGCCCAAACCGAAGCAATAGAAGTGGGTTTCAAACTCTGGACTCGGTTGAAAGTCGAACACGCTAAATACTACGCTACTGCTCCTTAATTCTTATTGCGCTAACAGAAATCCAGGTGTACTAAAAATTAGATACACGATGTTAAGAGGAAACATACATCATTCTGTTAAACATCTAGTCAACTGGATGCAGACACTAATAGTTATATGTACAATTCTTAATCTGACTCTTCCTCAGTGAGAATGATTATTCATTCAGCCTAGTGAGTATATAACGCATATTATGTACAGGATGTGTTCGTTTTATAGGTTCAATAAATAGGTGACCGATTTTTAATAGTAACTCATTTGAATAAATGATTTCTTTGCAAATAAATTATCGATGCTATTCATTACTCTAACATAATAGCTTAATGTGTTAGTTAAAAACTGTAAGAAAAATGATTCATCAGTACAGACTGTTGATTAGACTGATTAACTAATTAGTAATGATACACTGTGTCACTAGACTTGAATTTCTAGTAAATTAGCTAGTGATCAACGTAACATGAATAATACTGTGCTTCGTTTAATTACAACTGAATTAAAGTATTTATTTATTTGAACACAAACATTGGTACAAGAAGGCACCAAATAAATATGCACCACATAAATCATTTGATTTACGTGAGGGCTAGGATACTGCCCAGGTGCACAAACCAAAGGTGGTTTTCTTAGTGGGCCACACCCCGAGTTTTAAAATGCATTATTTATGGCGAATGTTTTTGACCGGGGAAATCGAAACTTCCGAACTTATGTTACGCTACGATCCATATAAATTCACTTGGAAATATGAAGTCTAATTTTCTATGACTGCCTAAACTGATTCAGAAATTATGAATTACGTATCACGATAACTTTTAATAGTGAATAACAGTAGAATGGATACTAAAAATTTCATATTTGGGAAATTATTTTAATTCATTTATTCACTAGTTATATGGTCGGTCTACCAGATTGATGATGTAAGCTGTTCACGCAAACAGATAACCGTTATTAAGTGGTATTATGGGATCATTATTCAAGCTTATTGTACATCATGTCAATTTCGTGCCATATACTTACAAAAATGTATGGTCACAAGCACTAATGAATCTCAATAACTTTCGAGCCGTCATAAGTGAATAATGAATCTGTTGTTTATCATTGAAGCTCTGTACATTAATCGAGTTATACAGGCGAAATAAATAGCACAATTATTGGATTTGTGTTTTTTACCATAAATACGATATATATATATATATATATATATATATATATATATATATATATTTGGATCATAATACAGGGAAGTGGACAATGCAATCATTCCAACTAGTTGGATTCATATAGAATATGGGAGTCTTGTGGGAATACGTAAAACTGATGTTCTGTTGTCATTGATGTCATGCTTTAACTTATAAGTCTTATCAACGTAAAAAATAAGATGACTATATGCGCTTAAATGCTACCGCAATGACCTATTGTGTATGTCTACAGGAACTCATCGGGAACAAATTTTCAATTTCTTACTCCATATAATCAAACCGAAAGCTCAACACAAAATGTAACTTCAAGTTGTTCGTCAGGCTAACATTATAATTCTTCAATACTGTAGTGGTTGGGACATATATTACGCCCAATCACCAAGCTCGATGCGTGATGTTAACCGGAGTAAAGATACGTTGAAAGGAAGTCGAGGGAGGGAACAGCGAAATATGACAATAGATCATGAAAATTATGACTGTCAACCTAACTCATGAAGATTTAGACCACATGATTTGAGTTTTCACAAGTCTGACCAGAGGATGAAGACATTAGGTGACAAGACCGAGAATTGTTAAGATGGTGTCCAACCATTCACTCAATCTTCCCCCTAGGTCTCGACTCATACCACTCCACACAAAATTTCTCATTCCTTTTTTTCAAACCGTATTCATAATGTTTAGATATTCATAATCTCACTACTATTACATTATTTCGACTCCCTTACTATTCACCTTTTTAATTTAACCTTGTCCTGATAATGCGGCATGTTAACATGGGACAACGTACATTTGTGACAGGTAAGATGTTTATTACAACCAGATGACTGTAATCAATAAATCAGTAATACCTTTCCCCCAGTGAATAAAACTTAATCACATAACGTAAAAGCCAATGGGAAACATTGTCTGATTTATTCTGTCAAAAAACAAGGTGAATGAATGTCAAGGGTGAAAAGCAGACTGGAACACAAAAAATACGATAACAGAAAACCATTTATGCCTAAAAATGTACAAGTCTCAAAGGAAAACTCGACCACGCGATTCAGAGGATAAAGTTTTTCAGAAAGCTCGGATTATGGGATGTATTTGGTTAGCATCATCAGTAACAACTAACCAGGAACAAGTACGCTAGAACTCGCTGTTTTATAACCCGATAGCCGTACGAAAGTCAGCAACCTCGAAACTAATTTGCTACCGCAAAAAATGTTGAAATGTCTATTCTCTAATGAGTCTTAATATTGCTTCTACGATTTTGTTACTAATAGGCAGTACTAACCATTTACCAGATGTGGGTGACCAAACACCAGGGCATGATTAAGTCCAACCTCGTACAGGTATGTTTATTTTCAGTTCCCAATTATTAATAAAGCAAACAATCCGAAATTGTCAGAAAACCTCTTGGGAAAAATCTCCACACTGTCTCCAAGATAGAAGATCAAAATTTAATTCAGTCACTGATCAATTTCCAACTACGTTAACCAGTATTATTATTTCCTGAAATTCTGGAGAATTCTGTTAGGAGACCTACATTTATATACATGACTTAGGACAACCTGAAGTGACTTGGTAGATTCGCTTGATAACCATGGTTCTTCTGTCAAACTTTATTTATTTATTTATTTAAACACATAAATATTGGTACAAGGAAGCACTAGATAAATATGCGCCATACAAATCTCATTCGATTTGTGTGAGGGCTGTGATACTGCCCAGGTGACCAAACTGAAGCAGGTGGTTTTCTTAGGGGGCCACACCCGGAGCCTTTGACCGAAAGATCTGATCCACAAGGCAGTGGAGCATCGTGAGGAGATGCAGTCCCATGGTAGCCGGTGACCAACGATTGATTCGTACGCCATTTGTTCCCTCAGGATACTGGAGCTCATGTGCACCATTGGTTTGGAATTAGGGTTTTCCAACTCCCCTAGGTGGACTCGCCTTGTCCACCAACCCGGTTAAAGCGCCGGACATTCGCTTTTCGTCCTCTCAATTTCGTAAACAACACCGGTGCCACGAGAAGGCAGTGAGTAGGACTTCCCTGGCAGAGGCTATATATTCGCTGGCCATGTGAGAGCATTTGGAGAGGGAGAGCGGACTCTCCCCACTCTCAGCCGTACCAGGGCATTTGGGGGCAAACTAATTTTTGAATGGCAAGTTGTAAAGGCTTAGAATAAATTACAAATACATGTACTAGAGTTTAGTAGACTGGCCGTGCTATCGAAAGTAAATGTACAAATAATTTCAAATAACCAATCAATATCCCAATGATTTACCAGAAAATATTAGAAAATAAACCAAACGCTATCTCATTACCAATACTGAGAAGTTCAGCAAGAACGTTATACCATAGATGAATTTACATGGAAATATTAACTTTTAATTAACAATGATAATGTGTTTGCATAACTTCAGTGAAATGGCTAGCACAAATTAACACGTTCTATGCTTACCAATAATATATGAAGCAGCACCACCATTCAGGCGAATATTTCGAATAGGAATCCCAGCTGACTTAAGATTTCCTCGAACTGCCCTAAGCAAATCATGGAGCTTGACCATAATAGTTGGAAATCCTGGGTATCTGCTGTGGATCGGAATGGTTTTCGACAAAACGTAGTGCAACCTAGTCACTCGTTCATATGATAAGATTTGAAAACGATTCCCACTTTTAACTTTAGGTTTATTTGATCTAGGACTTGCTATAGGATAGTAGTTATCTTCGACCACTGCCGCACAAGTCCCTGGAGGCGAAAGTCTAGCCGACTCAACGTAATTAACAGCAGAGCCGAAATGACAAGGGCCCAGTTTCAACGGATGGTGAGGCATCTGCAACTGACTGGTTGAACGCCTGACATCAAAACTGATAAATGATTGAGCATCATCTGAATCGGTATCTTCAGGAAAAGGGGACGATGGACTCAAATTCAAAGTTCTCTCAATTCCAGAATCATCAGATGGACAGGCACTGGATGCAGCTGACCGACTTATTTGTGTCGAAGTAATTAACTCAGGAAGTTGTAGATGAAATATTTGTGATAATGATTTAGAATTAACATGATCAATATTATGGTTATGATTAAAGGAGAAAGGATTATTATGTAGGCTACCAACTTGTGCCATTTTAGTCCGGGATAAAATGAATTAAATGCAACAAAAATCCACCATTAATCTAAAGAAATACTACGACAAAAATTCATTTTTCGAATGATGTCTTTATAAATACGTACTAGAAATATTTAATCAGTTGAAGTATGAACAACCAAACGGTTGAACCTATTAGAAAATGTGCTTAGAATTGAACTCATGATCCAATCGTTTATCAGGAAACATTTTTTTTAGGAGTTACATACTGCTTACTTAGACATATTTATACGACAAATCAGATAATTTTGTACTTGTTAATGGGTTCATTTGACCAATTCTAATTTAGTTCTTGACCTAATCACACGTGCGAATGAACATTCTGATTGGTTAATTTTTTTTTCCAATTATTAACGACACATGTTAAATGTCTACCTTCATATTTAAATAATATGTCAGGCAGACTTTCGTTTATTTGTGTTTGTTCGACTACTAATAAACTCATATCCCGCCTCCTCCTCTGTGAATTGGAAATTGTGTGGGCGTTGGACATTTAAATTTCTTTTTACTAGACAGGTGTGAATAAAGTCAATGTCCAGACGATTGTATACATTGCTAATTAATAACCCGTTTGAGATTGGAGACGTTTGTCTTATCCACTTTGTTGGAAGGATGACATGAGCTCATGGTTAGTAGTAAAGTGTGACCGATGAATTCACAGTAAGTGAATTCTAGAAATTTGAATAGGGACAAGTACGTCTTGGAAAAAGGTGGATTTTAATTTGTTATACAGATAACATGAAAATAAGTTATTATGATACCCAGCCTAATGACTACCATGCATTAGAACATAGCCCCTCTTAAATTATCCATATATTTCCATATGATTTAGCCATCTCGACGCATTCATCTCCTAATGAAAAAAGTAGGCATACTATTAAGAAACGCTAGATATTTTATTCCTACTCATTGGGATCTAAGAAAAATATATTTATTTTTAATATCCTAATTCCTGTTTCTTCCGTTCGATAAAAAGTGTCATACGGAACAAAAATTCTATTTGAAACATGATAAATATTATCCTTCTAAACTAATTCACGTGCATAGATGTTTGGTTAGATATTGACTAAGTTTACTGAAGGAGAAATTGTTTAGCTAACTTTTGTTCAGATTCAAATATATTAATTATTTAGTTATTGTGATGTATAACCAGAACATTAACACCATCGGATGCCGGCTCAGTGGTCTATCGGCTAAGTGCTCTGGCGCGAGACTAGTGCGTCCTGGGTTCGAATCTCGCGAGGCGAGGTCGTGGATACGCACTACTGAGGAGTCCCACAATAGAACGATACGGTCGTCCAGTGCTTGCAGGTTTTCCTTGGTGGTCTAGCTTCAATTGACTCATACTTTCAACTATAAAATTATTTATCAAATGTCTACATTCGAAATGTTTGAATGCACAAGAACGAAATAATGTGCGAATTGAAAAAAAACTCAATGATGAACACAATTTGTAAAGATATAGATAATCCCGTTATTGATATGGTTGATTAAATTCGGATCATTCTTAGTTACCATATGTGTATTATGTGTGGATTCCTTCCATACAGCTATTAACACAAGTTTACATAGAATATATAGAATACAACTGATAGTAGAATACAGGACACGTGTTTCGTTTGAACCATTACTAATGAAATCAAAATTTATACCCGTTATACAAGTGAGTGAATGACTGAACTCCGTAGATAAGTGGATAACTTTTTGGGTATTTAAAGCAAAAAGTACTGGCTTCAAGTCTGGATGTAAATATCTACTCTAGAATCCAGATAGATCGATCTAACGAGTCCCTAATGAAATGAAATACACACTGTTGATTCTACTGTCAGTCACATTTCATTTATTTCAAATGAGTCAATGATAATTAATTCAGAAAATAAATCATAACTAATCTCCTCGTAGAATTTTATATGTTCAATAAGTCGTAACTGACTGACTTCAATTATCCCAAAAAATAACTATATGTTATAATAGATTAGACTAGTAAACATCAATATGGATTTCGTGTTCTGATTAGAACCGAAATGAATTTTTAATGTTTCCTGAAGATAGGTGATTAAAAAACTACCACAAATTCAGAATAATTATTTTAACGATGAAATGTTCAAAGATATCGATTAATCAAAATGACGATAATAGACATTTTTTAAAATGTCATTTGTTGAATATACCCCTTATGATGAGAATCAGTTGAAGGTTGGGTTGGAAATTTAAGTGTGAAAATGCATGTAAAAAGAAAAAAAATCAGAAGGAGATTATTTACCGTGTTAAGAAGCACTTGACAACGGGGCGGACAACATCACAAAAGTTTAATACTGCTTTTCTTCGGAATACTGACAAACTCAACAAATTCAAGAAAGCCCTCAGCAACAGGTTCCAGGCCTTTCATGATCTACTCAATGGAGAGAAAACTATAATGGAGAGCAATTGAAAGGGGATAAAAGAGGCAATCACTTCAACATGTCAGGAGGTTCTGGGCCACAAAAATCACCACCACAAGGAATGGATCACTATCGATCATGAAGACGTAGACATCTGGGAGGAAGCATGGGATACAATGGACAGCTAGCATTTAGCTGGACGATCTAGACTTCGCAGATGATCTGTCTCTTCTATCACACACGCAACAACAAATGCAGGAGAAGACGACCAGTGTAGCAGCAGCCTCAGCAGTAGTAGGTCTCAATATACACAAAGGAAAAAACAAGACTCTCGGATATGATACAACATGCACCAATCGAATAGCACTTGACAGAGAAGCTTTAGAGGCTGTAAAGACCTTTACATATCTGGGCAGCATCATTGATGAGCACAGTGGATCTGATGCAGATGTGAATGCGCGGATTGACGAAACAAGAGCAACATATTTACAACTGAAGAACATTTGAAACTCAAAACAACTGTCAACCAACACGAAAGTCAGAATTTTCAATACAAATGTCAAGACAATTCTACTGTATGGAGTGGAGACTTGGAGAAGTATGAAAGCCACCGTCCAGAAGATACAGGTGTTTATTAACAGTTGTCTACGCAGGATACTTCGGATCCGTCGGCCAGACACCATCAGCAACAACCTACTGTGGGAGAGGAGAAACCAGATTCGATCCAGTGGAGGATGAAATCAGGAATAAGCGCTGGAAGTGGATAGGATACACATTGAGGAAATTACACAACTGCGTGACAAGACAAGCCCTCACATGGAATCCTGAAGGCCAAGGAAGAAGAGGAAGACCAAAGAACACATTACTCTGAGAAATGGAGACAGATATGAGAAGAATGAACAAAAGTTGGATAGAACTAGAAAGGAGAGAAAGAGACTGGTTCGATGCATTTTCTTCATTGCCAAAATGTTCAATTACTTAAATGCTTCACCAAATCCTAACGTTTACAGATTTGTTTCCAATTCAAAGACCATTGCTTTTTTCAACAATACTTCTGTAGATTATGAATGTTAAAATATTTCCTTAATATTAAGTTTTAATCTAAGATACAAATTACAAAATTTTTGACCGTGACGATAATTTTCTTAAAAGCTTTTTTAAAGGAAGCTTCGCATACTTATTTAATTCAATCTAAATTGTGATTTTCACCAGAACTTAGTATCAGTTGATGATCGATGTGTTGAAAAGCAGCAATGACTTTTAAACTATCTAAAATTCTCATAGAATCATGTACAGAATATGTTTAATAAGGAGCTGCGTTATGGGGAACTAATCAAATCAAGAGTGAGGCAGTACCTGATGATGATATTAAACAGTGATCGTGTTATTTAATGAGGTCGAGGATCGTTAGAACAATTCTTGTTGATGCATTCAAAATGACCGATTGTCGTAATTGGATTCAGGAGATGCTGGGTGAAAATTCAGAATCATTCACAACGGTGCAAATCTACTTATTCTTCAACTTTCCTCAGGTCTTGAATCCTAAAATTTTTATGTGCAATTTATCTTAATAATTCACTTTCTCATCTCAAATCATATTGTTTGCGCCCAATGCTTACTACTACCGGTGATACTGTTTTGTTATTTATCATGATATTTTTGTCTTCTTGTGGTGATATCTTAAGACAACTGGAACTGATCCATGTAAATACCAGACTCCATGTTACTCATGGTCAACTAACTGACCATTTCACGAGTTGAATGAGATTAAAATATAAACCAGTGAATCTCAACTTAGTGGTCTCAAGATGATATGGTCACTTCAATCTCTGAATGTGACTGAACTCATGAGCGATGATAAATGAGTGTTAGTTCGAAAGATAACTACAATTGTACTTCCTTCTCAAAATGTATACGAATTCTGTCAGTTCGTAATCGAAGAACCATCTTGAAAGTTTACGAAAACCATAATAATAATAAAAATAAAACCGGTAAAGAAAACAGAATTAGGTTGTGGGAATTGTTGAATTTAATTGGAATCATAAGCTGATCAGTGTTAGACAACCACTGAAAATCTAGGAGCACTGGGCCTTCAATTCGTTCTAGCATGGGACTTGTCAACAGTGCACATCCAAGATTCCTCATGCGAGACTCACAACCAGAGCCCTCGGTCTCGCGACCTAACGCACAACTTTTAGGCCACTGAAGCGGCATCCAACTGTGCTAATGTCCAACTTCACTATATCGCACGACCGTCTTCGGTTATTTTAGTATTAGCTATACTGGTCACGGTTTCTCACTATAACTCCGAGAATCTCCTCTCGAAGCTCAGTGATCTAGAGGTTAATTGTTGATGTACGAGATCGGAGTTCCTGCGTTCTATTCCCACGTGCAGGATCGTTGATGCCCACTGCTTTGGAGTCCCACAATAGGACGAAAGGGCCATCTAGTGCTTACAGGTTTTCAATGGTGGTCTATCTCAAATCGGTTCATTATTTTAATCAAATAAAAGTTATTTTGATCGGTTTATATGAAGACTGGTTCGATTTGTGGGTTGTACTCGTCCCAGATTGATCATATTTGGGGCATCATCTAAAACTGAAATACACTGTATAGTTGCTTCCTCACAGTATGGGAAACCTTAGTTACCTCGACCTATGACATTACTGGGGGACCAAACCTAAGGCATTTCGGTCTTCCAGTGAATGTTTAACCATTAGATTTACTGAGTTGCATTCCGAAGATACAGTTTCAACTATAGTCAGTTCACAATATATAGCGCGATTCCTCAAGGTGCACTATTGAGAAGTCTGATACTATGACGAAACTCCTCTAAAGTGCTCTTTGGTTTCCAATCCTACCTCATATGAGATCGATCTGTGACAGTTACTGCCCACAAAAACAGTTATGCTATTTCTCAAAAAGACATTTAATTTCTGACGATCTTAATTTATCTTTTGACTTTCATTTCATACCGAATAGTGACTACTTTTCATTGAAATGTTAAGATTGCCAATATATAATTGTTTTGTTTTCCATAAATTGGGTATTTCCTTTCGTACCACTATAAAAACAAACGAATAGCTGAAGACTAAAATCTACGTTTGCAACCGAATATGTACATAAATCATTAAAAAGCAAGAAATTATTTATTGTAACTAATTTCTAGCTTTGATTGTTAAATACTTGTGTTACTGCTAACGTTTATAGGTTACATCAAGGAAAGATCTTAGCTAGACAACCATTAAAAACCAAGAGTCACTGGATAGGTGTTTCGTCCTAGTATGGGACTCTTCAATGGTTGTCTAATTTCTTCCACGGGAACGGTTAAATATGTTGATACAAGTCGCGGGCGAGGATATTTGTTAAATCTTATCTATTTCGCAAAATAAACAGTTCATTATGTTTTTGTACATAGTTAATGCTTAACTCAATTAATTTAACAATTTTATAGAACTATTCCAACATATCATTAAGTTTAATTTTTAATGGAAACCTCACTGAAACTTAAGATGAATTGATTTTAAAAGAAATACCCAGCTCATTTCAGTAATGTATTTATATGTATTGGGTTATCAATTATCAAAGTCAGTTCAGTTGACTGGTATACATATAACTAAATGTAGTTTTTTCGAAATATTTACAGTGGATGCGCACTGCTGAGGAGTTCCACAATAGGATGAAACGGCCGTCCAGTGCTTCCAGGTTTTCCATGGGTGGTCTAGCTTCAATTGACTCATGATTTCAACTATATAAAATTACTAAAATCGCAACACCCCTTGAAGTCAGTCACTAGTGAGCATATGATTATAGATCAGAAGGGGTTTTTGTGGAGATTTCAGTATTTTCATAGTTAAATTTTAATGAAAAATAAACAATTTTTCATAGTTACATTAACATCGTAAATACTGAGTATGATCCGAAACGAACATGTTTTGATTAATTGTAAGTTTAACTATTATCGAACTTCCATCCTTTAAGTCACATGATTATTTTTCTTAAATGACCTTGAAGTCAATATTGTTATTTTATTGGTCAATTTTAGTAAATATAATTTGATACATCATATAATCTGTTAGTTTACATCATTCTATTTTTAGGCAACAAATATGTTTACACTAACTTGAGTTTTGTATTTTTGTAAATAATAATGAAATATTAATGACGAAGTAAATAAGTTCACATAGTTATTTTCACATAACATTCAAAGTTTACTTAATTTTGACGTATTTAAGTACCTATCAACAAGGTAATCATAAAAAAATATTTTGGATTATCTTTCACCATGACTATCCTTACTTATTTCAATGTTCAATTCTTTAGTTATCCATGATATGATCATCAGACCAAACAATATTAACGAATTTATGTTGTTGAAGTGATGAGTCAATTGAAGCTAGACCACTATGGAAAACCTGGAAGCACTGGATGGCCGTTTCGTCCTATTGTGGGACTCCTCATCAGTGTGCATCCACGATCCCGCCTCACGAGAATCGAATCCAGGACATATCAGACTCATGATCTTAACTATATAAAATTACTAAAGTCTCCACAAAACCCCCTTCTGATAATCATCATATGCTCACTAATGACTGGCTTCAAGAGGTATTTCCTGGAGTTCTAGTGAGAAGCAGTAACCAGTGGAGTTCAAACAGGTCTGTTGGGAGATATCAACTCACTGAAGACATTGGTGAATGGTTGCTCAATTTCGTGGATTGGTTTAAGTTAGACATTAACACCGTTGGATGCCAGCTCAGTGGTCTAGTGGTTAAGCGCGATACTGATAGGTTGTGGTTTCGAATCTCTCGAGGCGGGATCGTGGATACGGACTGCTGAGGAGTCCCACAATAGAACGAAACGGCCGTTCAGTGCTTTCAGGTTTTCCATAGTGGTCTAGCTTCAATTGACACATGATCTCAACTATATAATATTTGTAATATCCCAATGTGTAAAAAAATCAAACTTTAGAAGTTCTTAACATTTTGTGACTCAATGTAAGCCATTTCCTCAGAGAATAAATGAACGGATTAGATTATCCCAAGTTTAAATAGTATGAAGGAACAAAGAGAAAAATATTTATTACTGAACAATAATTCGGATGAAATACAATGGATTGATACCGTAGTTTTATCATACCGCCGTGGTATAACAGAAAAACTCACATGAGTCTTAAAACAATAGGGAATTAATGCATACTATAGAAAAAGAAACTAACACCTTTTGAAATGCTTTAGTTCGTACAAAGGAAACAATTCCATTTATGTTAACATAGAATTGTGTCTATAAACTAGAATGTGTCGATCATGAGACCTTCTATATTAGAAAGTCATTTTGTGAAATCTTGACTCGAATCAAGGAATATCTTAGGTATACAAAAAAGTCACCTAGTGATCCTGTAGAACTTGAAAGACTCCAAATTAGATCAGCAATAGCAGTCCATTCAATTTTCATTAACCGTCAAATCGATATTAAAAATATCAAAAAAAAATACAACTAAAAAAGATAGGCAAGTAGCTGAGGCTTTCTATATATTGCCTTATTATCCATCCTACTTGAATCATCTATCCAAGCTACCACACTTGATTTTATTCACATATTACTACTACTATTTATACACATTCAATCCCATCCTTTTACGTTACATTTACGTCACATTTTTCATCCAGGAATATATATATATATATATATAAACTTATAATTGTGCAAATGAGTTCCGATTATTTTCACTGGTAATTCGGTATTTCAGTGTTTAAGTCTAGCACAAGGCCATATTTATATGAACTGGGATGTATACTGCAGTGGCTTTGCTTGGCTAATCGTTCACCTCGATAACCGTTATATTATATATCTCAACGGTGTTTGAAATCAGAAAGCAAAGAGAAGCGGCAATTTAATTTATTGCCGGATAGCACAGGCCACAAAGCTATAAACATACCGAGCGAATTTGAAGCGGAGAGGAGAATAAGTATATGTGAGCAGTTAAATAGGCAAACTTATAGTCAAATTGTATAAGAGCACAGCAAGATAAAGCAAAAGCTAATAATAGGATTTGAGTGCATACATAATGTGGAGGACGATGAATCATCGCATAATATTTAAGCAATCAACATTTTAGCTAGAGTCTGTCATGTGCTCTAGTGATCATAACAGTACAAAGATATATACGAACCGTTACTATTCAAATGACATTGTCTGTTAAGTAAGTTAATAAAAGGGTTTAACCAAAAACTAACTATAATCGAAATTGTTTGTAGGATAGTTGCTATAATACAAATCATTTGAAATACTGAGGTGTTCTAATTTTTTTTCTATTTGACTCATTTCATAAATGTTATTTATTCAATCGTTATGCTTCAAACATTGTTTCAGTTGTTTCCAGTACGGTTTACACCATCAGTTAAGTGACAATTTTCAATGCACTCTATTTCATACTTAAAAATTACCATTAAATGAATCAATAGATTTCATACTAATCGTACACATCAAGTTTTCATTTATTTTTCTAATATAACTAAAACAATTATCAATAATGAATGATGTATATAGAGAGTGAAGAGTTTATGCAGATTGTTCATTTCGAATCTATTTATTGTTTTCATGGACTAATGTCAACTATCAGAATGGGGTTTTGTGGAGATTTTAGTAATTTTATATAGTTGAGATCATGAGTCAATTGAAGCTAGACCACCAAGGAAAACCTGGAAGCACTGGACGGCCGTTTCATCCTATCGTGGGACGCCTCAGCAACACTGGATCCTGACTTATTGATCTAAAAGATCAATTCCCTTCGGCTCGCTCGATTCCCGTTTGTAAGGTTATGGACAGGGAATGTTGAGAAGTTCCATACTAAGAAGAAACATATATCTAGTGCTTTCAGGTTTTCACTGATTGTCTAATTCATACAGGATCGCGATCTCAGTGAAAAATCGAAAACGTACTTAGAATCAAGAAGTATTAAATAAATATCTAGTCCTAGTAATAACCAATCAAAACACAAAAAAAATTATCAACAGTGCTAATGAATGATGATCTCACTATAACATAAATTGAATGCGATTGAATATTTGAATATTTACATAGTAATTCACTGATAAATAATGCCACGCTTCTCATAGTAGCTAAATATTCTTAATAGATACCCTAATATAAAAACCATAACGTTTTAAACCATGAACCATATTTAAAGGAGGTACAGATACACTTTGTTACTGATCAATAATTAGTACAAAAAATGATCCAAGATTTTCCATTTTACTTTTACAATCTACCTTACATATCTTAAATTTCATTTTATTGTGTAAAATACTTCTTGTTCTTTTTTTTAAATTTTAATGGTTATTCAATCTAAACTTTAGTTCAAATCTAGATACTATTTATAAGAACTCTCGTCTAAATTAGAGTGAATAGTTTCACAGTATTTGAGCGCCGAGTTGATGTAAGACATCTCAGCGAATGAATTTGTAGTAAATCCAACGTTTCGCCTGGCAATCTGGTCCAAGCTTTTTCATTCGCTGAGATTTTGCAAATATGTATTATTCCTATTCAATGTCTAGATACTATTGTTTAAAACAAATAGGTTAGATCAATAGGCTTAATTTCAAGGGATCTAGATTAAATGTGTATGTATGCACTTTCGATTATTTGTTATAATGAAAGAACAAAAAAAACAATTACACTTCAATGGAAAAATGAAGTAATCGAAACATTCAAAATATCTACAGTCTAGGAATTATAGATTATTTTTTGTATTGAAAAAATAACTGAAATGTTCTTGAATAATTATTTAGGACTACAAGTCACTTACTTACTTCATTACGCCTGTTACCCCTCGTGGAGGAGCATAGGCCGAACACCAGTTTTCTCCATCCAACCCTGTTCCGGGCAATCCTTTCCAGTTCTTTCCAGTTGTTATTCATCCCTTCCGATCTTGCTTCTATTTCCCGGCGTAATATGTTCTTTGTCCTTTCTCTTTTCCGATTCTCTTCAGGATTCCAAGTTAGAACTTGCCTCGTGATTCAGTTTGATGATTTCCACAATGTATGTCCAATCCACTTCCAACGTCTTTTCCTAATTTCCTCTTCAGCTGGAAGCTAGACTGTCCTCTCCCATAAAACGCTGCTGCTGATAGTATCCGGCGAGTGAATGTTGAGTATTTTGTCGACAACTGATTATAAATGCTTGTACCTTCTTGACGATGGATTTAGTAGTTCTCCACGTTTCAGCTCCATACAGTAGAACTGTCTTGACTCTCGTATTGAAGATTCTCACTGTGAAATTAATTGACAGTTGTTTTGAGTTCCATATGTTCTTCAGGTCAAGTGAAGTAATATTCTTTTTCAGTTAATATTTTCAACGTACGTAATGGATATTAAAGTAAACTTAAGGAGAAGATTGTACAAAATGTTAATTTTCATAGTTGAAATCATGAGTCAATTGAAGCTAGACCACAATGGAAGACCTGGAAGCACTGGACGGCGAGTGCTGGATTGTGGATGCGCACTGCTGAGGAGTCCCTGAATAGGACGAAACGGCCGTCCAGTGCTTCCAGGTTTTCCATAGTGGTCTAGCTTCAATTGACTTATGATTTCAACTATGAAAATACTAAATTCTCCACAAAACCCCTTCTGAAAAAAGGTTAATTATCACAAACAATCATGTAAAAATAAAAATTTGAACGTAAGCATTGATTATCATTTACAGAATTAATTATATATACATCATCAATAAAACTAATGCAAAGAAAATTACGTAATTAGATTATTAAGATAAATGGGTCACTTAAAATGAAAAAAATGAATAAAATTTAGAAATTCCTGAGAAATGCGACAACTAAGATGAAGAAGAAGGTATTGGCAAATTGAAAGGATGCATAGACATTTTCTGTGCCTAAATCTTGGGTCTATTGATGTGCACTTATATGGCTTCTGCTATATGTAGATGACGATATCTGAAAGTGTAATGGAAGTGAGATGCTAAATTTATATCGATATTGTGACTGATATCTGCTAAATATGGTGAAACGTATCTTCTTATATTCTATTCTGTCATTTGATCAGCCTTGAGGAGTAATGTTTAGAAATACAATCATGTAATTGGGTGATTGTATACTCTATAGTTAAGTCTTGATAAAAACGTTTGCCCATCGATTTTTCTTGTTGTCCTGTGGTATATTTTATAACTAACAATCGATGATGACGACGTATATCAATTCGAACTGAAGTCAGATACTTAATAACACATTAACCTTTCACTATCAACCTAGAAAATATCATTAGAGAATACCCCGTCTCAGAAGTCAGAAAACCCAATTACTCAATCAGTTGAATTGCGTAAATCAAGTCAAATTGTACGATTACCTGGTAGTACTGGACAAACCAATTTTGTTGTGTCACTTTGGAACTAGAATAATGTATAGTCTAATTCAAATGCCAGCTCATCGTCTATTCAGTTACCGTGTCCAGATATCTACTAACACATCTAACAGGTATGATGTTTATGTCATTATTAGACTCTGGAATTTCAATCAAAAGGTACTGAGTAGAAGATGCAATATGAACATTAACAGTAGGATGTAACTAAAACTATCTAACTAATTTCATATTAAATGATATATTTATTTTTGGATTCCTCTAACATATCCAATCTACCTATTCCATAAAATTTATCACAAAATGAATAAATAGATATAATCCACACACGATGTGTATATACCAACAAAGACTCATCGAAATTCAGTCCTGATCACTCAAATCCGTACTAATAATCATCTGTAATAATAAATACTTCAAATTTGTTTAGCAGCTTTAATTTACAAGTGAAGTCTCAATCAAACTACTCATGTACTTAACATTCTAAACTGGGATTATTACCTTTATTTATTTAGAGGATTTTCATTGATAAAACAACTCATAATTACCTAATAATACATGTTATTGATAAATCTGTCCACACAGTTAATGTACAAACACATGTTATCCCCGAAAATATATGTCTCTAGTTAATTGTCTTCCTACAGGGATAACTAAATGGAAAGAGTATATGTATATGCTTATGATATATATATATATATATCTGTGTATATATTCTCTTCGACTTTTCTCTACACCTCCGCATTTTTATGATCGCTGCCTGTCCTATACTACTTTGGTGAGTTTCACTATTTAAACTTAACTAGGGAGACAGAATGGAAAAAAAGATATAAAAATAGATAATTAACTCTTTTGTTTGTCTAACTAGCTTTCTAAAAATAATAATAGAAATAACGATATGACTTGATTTTACTCTTTAAGTAGTATATCTTTAAAGTTAACTCAGTGAAATCCAATTATTATTTCATTACTTCACAATTGTAATACTCTTAATTTGTTGCGGTCAGTGTTGCCTCCCCCTTTAAACTTTGTTTTGTATAAATTAGATATATGTAAGGATAATCATCCTTTCTACAATGATTAATAAAAGTGAGATATCTTACATTTTTGACCATTCCTCCGTTGTCATTATTACATATAAGAGCGCAGTTTTCTCTGGGGATTTCATCTCAATCAACTGAAGCTGTCCAAATATATCTTCTATGAACGCATCACCGTGGTGCATCTCAATTTGACTAATGAAAAAAAACTTAGTGAAAGTTAGAGCTTGAATTGAAATTTCCATTGAAAATTATGCTCTTTTACAGAGCACTCAACCATTAACTGAACGGAAATATGCCCAGAAATAGTTGATAAAACATGGAAGGACAAATGCGCTACAAATGCATTGACGAGTAACTAATCTCATTAGATAGATAGTTGTCGCTTATCTTCTCGTCCTTAATTTTACTTTGTACTTCTACTTTTATTATTACTATTACTATTACTACTACTACTACTACTACTACTACTGATAAGCTAAAATATGAGAATGTGTTTTATTTATGAGTGTTTTAAAATGATCAAAAATGAAAGTATTTCCAGAATACAATGCATAGTTTAAATTTGTGAAATGGAACCAACTAGATTAAAATTACCAATAATTATACAAAAGCGATGAAGAATTCTGGTGAGAGGCCTATGCTCCTCCATGAGGAGTAACAGGCGTAAATAGGCATGTAATACAAAAACGATACTTATTAAATTATAGTTTAGGTAATTATAATTAGATTGTTATAACTGAATGCACTGTATACTACGAAAGGAATATTGATTGATAAGTTTGAAATTATTGATCGATATGGTAATCGTTTGATTATCGGTATAGAAAAATCAATCAATGATTATCAACTGTGCAGAGATATTTTATCATATAAAATGCGAAGATAAATGCACTAATGAGTTGTGAATCATGCACATTAATAAAAAAGAATGGCTATGGATAATATAACGATTTACAAAATCTGGTTTATCACAGTTGGATTTACAAATAAAAACCTATAAATAGATGATTATCTTAAAGAAACAAAAAAAAGCACCAGAGTCATGCAATCATCATGATCATATGATTGATTAAAACTGTTCTAGATTATGTTATCATTCAAAAGAAGTGAATGTGTTGTGACGTATATGTTACATTAAAAGTCAAAATACACTACACCCTCGATTTCTTTCACATTCACGAATATATTCATCAACATTTTTTTTAACACAGTAAGTGGTCATTGTTGCGGAGTACTGAATGAGAAAAAATCAGCTGATCCTTTGACTATCAACGGTTTAAAAGTTAATGTCATTTTGTGATGAAAATCAGTTTAAAAATGATTTAATCTCCAAAATAAAAGTCAGAAGAGAAGTTTAATAATGCTTAGAGTCAGTCAAGTATTAGTAAATGTTGCTATAGAAAATTAGTGATTCGCACACTTGACTTATTTTTACTTAAGCTTTTATGTAACAAAGAAACATAACATAGTACGACTCAATTTGAATGATAAGTTAGCTTCAACTCCAATCGATGAGTCCTAAACAGCTGATACATGTATTGATCAGCTCGTTACCATTCTATATTAGAACATGGAGACAAAATTAACAAGGCAGTAGTATCAGTGGTAGTAGAAAATATTTGTGGCAAATAATATGATTCGAAAAGCGAGAATAAACAAGATAATTTTGAAATTCAGGACCTATGGAAGACAATGAATTTAAAGCGTATTACCTAATTTCTTCAACTGTCGGTTGCGATAATCGCATGGACCTCAACCAAGGTAGTCACCACCTACCGAATTGACTCGATTTAACAATCAATGACCTTATGGACCAATAACTAATATTGGTTTATTCCCCCACTTTCTCTCCCGACTTAATCATTCAACATCGAGCGTAGAGATAGGCGTTTATATGGCATATAATGTTTAAAAATAAAACGTAAGTCAGCTTTCATTGTTAAGTGGTATTGACTAGAGAATCATAGAGAATATAGGATATCTGGAATAACTACTTATTTCTAAACCAAAAGATTTACAATTTTAATTTGCATGACATCTAAGCATTTGTGATATCGAAAAATCTTGAGACTTTATTAAAGTATTTTTGCACTAATGGTCTATTTAATAAGATTATCTCAAGTTTAATTACGTAATGATCTTAAAATCTGTATTTCATTTTGAAATCTCTCGATTAACCTTCTATTTTGTAATTTTGATAGTTGAGATCATGAATCACTTGAAGCTAGACTACCATGGAAAACCTGGAAGCACTGGACGGCCGTTTCGTCCTATTATGGAACTCTTCATCAGGGCGCATCCGCATTAACACCGTTGGATGCCAGCCGGCTCAGTAGTCTAGTGGTTACGCGCTCGTGCGCGAAACTGATAGGTCATAGGTTCGAATCTAGTGAGGCGGGATCGTGGAAGCGTACTTCCTAGGAGTCCCAGAATAGGACGAAACGGCCGTCCAGTGCTTTCAGGTTTTTCATGGTGGTGTAGTTTCAATTGATTCATGATCTAAACTATCAAAATTACTATCATATTCACAAAAACCCCCTTCTGTTTTGTGTTTTATTAGGTTTTTCCAATATTTAGTTTCAGTTTAAAATTATTTTCAGAACTTACTACATTATTGTAACATTCATAATGTTAAGAAGTAAAATTAAAATGACATTTTAACCAGTAAACTATCACCAATGTACGGCATTATATTAAAAACAATGAAAAATTTGTAAATCAATCAGTAAACAGGAAAACATTGGATAATTCCAAAAAAATTATTGATTATAATGTGAATAATGAATAATATCAAAATAACAGTAGTAGTTATCAATTAAGTAATATATTCATTGATGGATTGTGGTTAATAGGGAGATATAGAACAAGCATTACTCCCTATTTCATCATTTGTCAGATAAATGAACTTGAATCTCAGTGTTAATATTAACACTGAGATTCGAACTTAGAACATTTTACTTTAAATCACAATCAGATAATTTAAACCTTTCCTTTCCCGTTGAACAAAAAAAAATAATAGAATAATGAACTCGGAAGTACAGTGGTTGAAAACTGCATTATTTTTGAATTGTAAAGCACTGGGTTCTAGTTCCCATGTGAATGTCATATTTAAAGTGTAGATACATCTAGCTAACAAGTCGCATATAGTATGGAACGCCTCAACCGTATTCTAGTGTTACTCACGATCTGTTCAATCTAAAAAAATGGTTACAAAATAGTTATATTTAGGGTCTCTACTCAGCTTTAAATTCATTTTAAAGTTGGAAATATCAGGAAAAAGTTAGTGGTGAAATGAATGGTATGTAGTCAAGCCGGTCATTGAAGAGTAATCAAGGTTCTATACTGCCTAGCCTTCAATAGTATCTATTCAGTCGATCAGGTCTGTGGTATGATAACTAAACTAGTTAATTCAGTGACACAATATATGACTGGTATGGTTTAAAGTGATTGATAATATTTTGTTACTCAGATTTACTGGATTAGTCGGTGAGCACAATTTTCAGTTTGAGCCACGTTTCTCATACATTTCCTCAGAGATTCATACATCGGTCATATTTACTATAAACCTTTTGTTTTATAGTATACATATACGGCAGAAACGCGATAGTCAGATAGATGAATAAATTTATGTCGAGATGTTGAACTAGTGAGCACCAAGTGTCACCCAAATCCTTAGAGGAATAATTGCTGAATGCAAAGTAACTTGAAGTTAGAATACTCTGTGCTTTTATTGTAAAAATTGTAAGAAATTGAAAATATGAATCATTCATAGGAAGATATGAACAATTTAAAAATCTGTCAAATGGTTAAGGAAATGGACAGTAATATTTTGCTCTTGGTTTTAACATCAAGCAAATCGGTTGTGTGAATTGGTTAATGAGAAATGGTTTAGCTTTCAATGATGATTGCGTTTTACTGATCCAATTTAAAATATGGTCAACAAAATGAATGTTTCCATATTGCTATACATATATCTTTAATGATGAATTTTTGATTTCAAAATATCTAAATAGTAATTCCTTACTAAAGCAATGTACACGTCCGAGAATTATCGCAAACTGATTTTAGCTAGACCATCATCGGAAAGCTGGAGGTACTGGACAGCCTTTCGTCCCACCATGTGATTTTTCATTAGTGCACATCCACGACCTCTCGAATGGGAAACGAACTCAAAACCACTTTGTCGCGCAACAATACTTAGCCTCTAGACCATTAAACTAGAATCCAACGGTATTATTGTCTAACTTCAATCGATTTACGATAATGCGTAACTCTCATTTATTGCATGAGGTGAATAAATATCTCATACCCGACATGAATCGATCTCTACTGGTTACGGTTTCCCACTAGAAACACAGGAGTTACATCATAAAGCTAATCGCCAGTGATCACGTGGTTATTGTTAGTTTAGGAGATTTTTAAAGACTGTAAAAATTTCACAGTTTGAATAACTCATGTGAGAACGAAATTTTACGGCTCAATTCTCATGCGAGTAGTCGTGAGTTCTCACTGTTGGGAACCCCCATAGTATGGTGAAACGGATGTTCAGGGTTCCCAGGTTTTCAATGGTGATCCAGCTATTATCGATTTGTGATTCAAATTACGAAAATTCTACAATCTCCACAAATCACGTATACGGATAAATCAATAAAATTTATGGTTTATATACAAGTGTAAAACAGTGATATTAATGTTAAGTTCTTGTTCTAAGTTTATCTGAGAAGTAATTATACAGTGATGCATTCAGAAACTTATTCTATCAGTTTCAAATACGATTATCAGACTGTCTTGATTCTAAGCTTGTATCGTCTCTCATTCTTAGTGAATGTTTTCATTATTAAATGTAAATGCGTTTAGTAATCATATTGTCTCACTTCTATTCTTATGTTCTGATATAATCCAGATTTCCATACATTTTCTTCTATGGACATTTTTCCTGAGTATGTCAAACTTTTAATTTAAACACTAAATTATGAAGGAGGAAACATTACAATTATGTTATTTCTAGGACTATTTAATTTATCATAAAGGTTTGGTAATTTGTAAAATCAGATGAAAAAAATACTCTACAACCCTTGACTTTTATGAATAAAGATATTTAGAAGGGGATTTGTGGAGATTTCAGTATTTTTCCAAGTTGAAATCATGAGTCAATTGAAGCTAGACCACCATCGAAAACCTGGAAACACTGGACGGCCGTTTCGTCCCATTGTGGGACTCCTCAGCAGTGCGCATCCACGAACCCGCTCTCGCGAGACTCGAACCCAGCACCTACCAGTCTCAAGCCGAAGCCCTTAACCGATAGACCACTGAGCTGGCATCCAACGGTGTTAATGTCTAACTTCAACTGATCAACGAAGTTGAGCAACCATTCACCAATTGTCTTCAGTGAGTTCCTTTCTCATAACAGACGTGGTTGAACTCCACTGGTCACTGCTTCCCACTAGAACTCCAGGACATGTATCTTGAAGTCAGTCACTAGTGAGCATATGATTATAATTAGAAGGGGATTTGTGGAGATTTCAGTATTTTTCTAAGTTGAAATCAT
>NW_017386061.1:0-43691 GCF_000237925.1 Schistosoma mansoni
CAATATATGTGTGACCTTGCAGTCTGTGGAAGTAAGTGAAGAGTAATATGTAGATGAGTGGTGTTATTCCCAACACCTACGATTTCCTGACAATTTATCGGTCGGTAGATCGGTAACTGTGACTTCTCAGTCCAGATAGTGTGAGGTGTTGTGTATGAAAATGCGACGGTAACCGGTTTGTGTGTGTGGGGGTGGGTGGGTGTGCGTGGATGAGTAGGATGTTGCTGCAGTCGTTGTTGATAAAGATGATGACGATGATAATGATGGTGTTGATGATGACAATGGCGTTGTTGGGTGTGTTGTTAGTTGAAGTGGTGATGAGTATGCTGGAATAGTGAGTTCACGATGCTTGTGTGATGAATATTGTTGCGTATGTGTTGGTGAATTTGATATTGACTGTAGTATTATGTGGACATATCGTGTATGTGCATGTTGGTAGTTGTGAGTGGTGATGTGTGTAATTCTGTTCGACAATTGATTGTCCCGCGTGGTCTAGCGGTTAGGATTCCTGGCTTTCACCCAGGCGGCCCGGGTTCGGCTCCCGGCGCGGGAGAGTTTTCACACCCAACACCAATCTACACAACACTCATCTCTAGATCTACACCAACAAGCATTTCCCGACCACTGACACTATCATCTGTCACATGCTCACATCGACAGTCAAACACAAAATGTTCGGTGACATATTGATTAGTCGTTCCACTTGCAGTATGTCCACAATACTCTATTCACACACACTCACTCACTCACTCACTCATTTCAACACCTCTCAAGAAACAAACAACCTGTCATGTGAATTTACACTGAATCTTCCAACAATTCGATTCTCCTCGACTCATTCCTCGATTCGTGAAAGTAGAGAAGGTGAGGCAACACACAGTGAGCCATTGAAAACCATATGAACAAATATGATTCATCAATCAATCTGGTCTCTCACTATCAACCAATCGGAACGTCCGATCCCTACAATCCACGCACATCGGATCGGTGTGCTCATATCAGTCATTCAGTCGGATAGTCACTCACTCACTCACTCACTCACCCATTCATTCATCCAGTCAATCAGTCATTCAGTCAAACACACTCCAACATTGTGTTGAACACATTTGCTGAGCACTCGTCAACTTTGTCTAATCATACAGCATTGAATGATGCCAACAATTCTTATTTATTATTCACACGATCATTATCGTTGTTATGATGATCATCGTCACGTGCATATATGGCCGACTACTGATATGTGAACTCTGTCTGAATAATGTTTGAAGAGTTGTTCGTAAACGGACAGCGTTGATTGTGTTTGTGCAAGTGGAGTGGGATGAGATGAGATGGTGACATACTTCGTCTTCTCATTCCAATGTGTGAATGGATCAAGTGAAGTGAGTGGTGGAAGTATGTGTTGAGAAATAAATTGGTTGTGTTGATCAGTGTAGTTGGATAGTGTGTCGGTGTTGGAGGATGTGTGTTGTTGAGGATTGTTCTATGAACTGGTGTGCTTGTTGTTGGTGTTTGTCTGTTTGTTAGAATTTTGATGTTTGTGTTGATGTTGATATTGGATTGGTCGTGTGTTGTGTGTGTATTGTGGATGAAGATATACTTGTGAGTGTGAATGGATGTGATTGTGCGAACCCACGTCGCCGGAGTAGCTCAGTTGGGAGAGCGTTAGACTGAAGATCTAAATGTCCCCGGTTCGATCCCGGGTTCCGGCAGGCGACTGGCTTCCACTTTTCGCCGACACGTTCTACCGCTATCAAACATCATTTGCATCACTGTAATCACGTGCCACCACTAAGCGATCCTCCTCACAATCCAATCTCGTGTTTTCACTTGAGCTCCGTGTAACATTCCACATTCCTCTTCATCACACCTCCACTCACATTCAGTCTTTCACTCTCCTTCCATTTAGTTCTCTCTGTCGTAGTCTGTCTTAATGGTCAGCACATTCAGCTGGTCGCAGACCGTAAATGATGATGTTTAATGAACCAGGTGGATTGTTGCATGTACACAATGAATTTGATGGAAATCTATTGTGATTCAATGTGTAGGTTCATATTGACATGCATGTATACACACACAGTCACACACACATACACTTGCGCACACATGAATCCGCTCGCTCACTCACTCACTCACTCACTCACTCACACAAAGGAACAAATATATGTGTGACCTTGCAGTCTGTGGAAGTAAGTGAAGAGTAATATGTAGATGAGTGGTGTTATTCCCAACACCTACGATTTCCTGACAATTTATCGGTCGGTAGATCGGTAACTGTGACTTCTCAGTCCAGATAGTGTGAGGTGTTGTGTATGAAAATGCGACGGTAACCGGTTTGTGTGTGTGGGGGTGGGTGGGTGTGCGTGGATGAGTAGGATGTTGCTGCTGTCGTTGTTGATAAAGATGATGACGATGATAATGATGGTGTTGATGATGACAATGGCGTTGTTGGGTGTGTTGTTAGTTGAAGTGGTGATGAGTATGCTGGAATAGTGAGTTCACGATGCTTGTGTGATGAATATTGTTGCGTATGTGTTGGTGAATTTGATATTGACTGTAGTATTATGTGGACATATCGTGTATGTGCATGTTGGTAGTTGTGAGTGGTGATGTGTGTAATTCTGTTCGACAATTGATTGTCCCGCGTGGTCTAGCGGTTAGGATTCCTGGCTTTCACCCAGGCGGCCCGGGTTCGACTCCCGGCGCGGGAGAGTTTTCACACCCAACACCAATCTACACAACACTCATCTCTAGATCTACACCAACAAGCATTTCCCGACCACTGACACTATCATCTGTCACATGCTCACATCGACAGTCAAACACAAAATGTTCGGTGACATATTGATTAGTCGTTCCACTTGCAGTATGTCCACAATACTCTATTCACACACACTCACTCACTCATTTCAACACCTCTCAAGAAACAAACAACCTGTCATGTGAATTTACACTGAATCTTCCAACAATTCGATTCTCCTCGACTCATTCCTCGATTCGTGAAAGTAGAGAAGGTGAGGCAACACACAGTGAGCCATTGAAAACCATATGAACAAATATGATTCATCAATCAATCTGGTCTCTCACTATCAACCAATCGGAACGTCCGATCCCTACAATCCACGCACATCGGATCGGTGTGCTCATATCAGTCATTCAGTCGGATAGTCACTCACTCACTCACTCACCCATTCATTCATCCAGTCAATCAGTCATTCAGTCAAACACACTCCAACATTGTGTTGAACACATTTGCTGAGCACTCGTCAACTTTGTCTAATCATACAGCATTGAATGATGCCAACAATTCTTATTTATTATTCACACGATCATTATCGTTGTTATGATGATCATCGTCACGTGCATATATGGCCGACTACTGATATGTGAACTCTGTCTGAATAATGTTTGAAGAGTTGTTCGTAAACGGACAGCGTTGATTGTGTTTGTGCAAGTGGAGTGGGATGAGATGAGATGGTGACATACTTCGTCTTCTCATTCCAATGTGTGAATGGATCAAGTGAAGTGAGTGGTGGAAGTATGTGTTGAGAAATAAATTGGTTGTGTTGATCAGTGTAGTTGGATAGTGTGTCGGTGTTGGAGGATGTGTGTTGTTGAGGATTGTTCTATGAACTGGTGTGCTTGTTGTTGGTGTCTGTCTGTTTGTTAGAATTTTGATGTTTGTGTTGATGTTGATATTGGATTGGTCGTGTGTTGTGTGTGTATTGTGGATGAAGATATACTTGTGAGTGTGAATGGATGTGATTGTGCGAACCCACGTCGCCGGAGTAGCTCAGTTGGGAGAGCGTTAGACTGAAGATCTAAATGTCCCCGGTTCGATCCCGGGTTCCGGCAGGCGACTGGCTTCCACTTTTCGCCGACACGTTCTACCGCTATCAAACATCATTTGCATCACTGTAATCACGTGCCACCACTAAGCGATCCTCCTCACAATCCAATCTCGTGTTTTCACTTGAGCTCCGTGTAACATTCCACATTCCTCTTCATCACACCTCCACTCACATTCAGTCTTTCACTCTCCTTCCATTTAGTTCTCTCTGTCGTAGTCTGTCTTAATGGTCAGCACATTCAGCTGGTCGCAGACCGTAAATGATGATGTTTAATGAACCAGGTGGATTGTTGCATGTACACAATGAATTTGATGGAAATCTATTGTGATTCAATGTGTAGGTTCATATTGACATGCATGTATACACACACAGTCACACACACATACACTTGCGCACACATGAATCCGCTCGCTCACTCACTCACTCACTCACTCACTCACACAAAGGAACAAATATATGTGTGACCTTGCAGTCTGTGGAAGTAAGTGAAGAGTAATATTTAGATGAGTGGTGTTATTCCCAACACCTACGATTTCCTGACAATTTATCGGTCGGTAGATCGGTAACTGTGACTTCTCAGTCCAGATAGTGTGAGGTGTTGTGTATGAAAATGCGACGGTAACCGGTTTGTGTGTGTGGGGGTGGGTGGGTGTGCGTGGATGAGTAGGATGTTGCTGCAGTCGTTGTTGATAAAGATGATGACGATGATAATGATGGTGTTGATGATGACAATGGCGTTGTTGGGTGTGTTGTTAGTTGAAGTGGTGATGAGTATGCTGGAATAGTGAGTTCACGATGCTTGTGTGATGAATATTGTTGCGTATGTGTTGGTGAATTTGATATTGACTGTAGTATTATGTGGACATATCGTGTATGTGCATGTTGGTAGTTGTGAGTGGTGATGTGTGTAATTCTGTTCGACAATTGATTGTCCCGCGTGGTCTAGCGGTTAGGATTCCTGGCTTTCACCCAGGCGGCCCGGGTTCGACTCCCGGCGCGGGAGAGTTTTCACACCCAACGCCAATCTACACAACACTCATCTCTAGATCTACACCAACAAGCATTTCCCGACCACTGACACTATCATCTGTCACATGCTCACATCGACAGTCAAACACAAAATGTTCGGTGACATATTGATTAGTCGTTCCACTTGCAGTATGTCCACAATACTCTATTCACACACACTCACTCACTCACTCACTCATTTCAACACCTCTCAAGAAACAAACAACCTGTCATGTGAATTTACACTGAATCTTCCAACAATTCGATTCTCCTCGACTCATTCCTCGATTCGTGAAAGTAGAGAAGGTGAGGCAACACACAGTGAGCCATTGAAAACCATATGAACAAATATGATTCATCAATCAATCTGGTCTCTCACTATCAACCAATCGGAACGTCCGATCCCTACAATCCACGCACATCGGATCGGTGTGCTCATATCAGTCATTCAGTCGGATAGTCACTCACTCACCCATTCATTCATCCAGTCAATCAGTCATTCAGTCAAACACACTCCAACATTGTGTTGAACACATTTGCTGAGTACTCGTCAACTTTGTCTAATCATACAGCATTGAATGATGCCAACAATTCTTATTTATTATTCACACGATCATTATCGTTGTTATGATGATCATCGTCACGTGCATATATGGCCGACTACTGATATGTGAACTCTGTCTGAATATTGTTTGAAGAGTTGTTCGTAAACGGACAGCGTTGATTGTGTTTGTGCAAGTGGAGTGGGATGAGATGAGATGGTGACATACTTCGTCTTCTCATTCCAATGTGTGAATGGATCAAGTGAAGTGAGTGGTGGAAGTATGTGTTGAGAAATAAATTGGTTGTGTTGATCAGTGTAGTTGGATAGTGTGTCGGTGTTGGAGGATGTGTGTTGTTGAGGATTGTTCTATGAACTGGTGTGCTTGTTGTTGGTGTCTGTCTGTTTGTTAGAATTTTGATGTTTGTGTTGATGTTGATATTGGATTGGTCGTGTGTTGTGTGTGTATTGTGGATGAAGATATACTTGTGAGTGTGAATGGATGTGATTGTGCGAACCCACGTCTCCGGAGTAGCTCAGTTGGGAGAGCGTTAGACTGAAGATCTAAATGTCCCCGGTTCGATCCCGGGTTCCGGCAGGCGACTGGCTTCCACTTTTCGCCGACACGTTCTACCGCTATCAAACATCATTTGCATCACTGTAATCACGTGCCACCACTAAGCGATCCTCCTCACAATCCAATCTCGTGTTTTCACTTGAGCTCCGTGTAACATTCCACATTCCCCTCCATCACACCTCCACTCACATTCAGTCTTTCACTCTCCTTCCATTTAGTTCTCTCTGTCGTAGTCTGTCTTAATGGTCAGCACATTCAGCTGGTCGCAGACCGTAAATGATGATGTTTAATGAACCAGGTGGATTGTTGCATGTACACAATGAATTTGATGGAAATCTATTGTGATTCAATGTGTAGGTTCATATTGACATGCATGTATACACACACAGTCACACACACATACACTTGCGCACACATGAATCCGCTCGCTCACTCACTCACTCACTCACTCACACAAAGGAACAAATATATGTGTGACCTTGCAGTCTGTGGAAGTAAGTGAAGAGTAATATGTAGATGAGTGGTGTTATTCCCAACACCTACGATTTCCTGACAATTTATCGGTCGGTAGATCGGTAACTGTGACTTCTCAGTCCAGATAGTGTGAGGTGTTGTGTATGAAAATGCGACGGTAACCGGTTTGTGTGTGTGGGGGTGGGTGGGTGTGCGTGGATGAGTAGGATGTTGCTGCAGTCGTTGTTGATAAAGATGATGACGATGATAATGATGGTGTTGATGATGACAATGGCGTTGTTGGGTGTGTTGTTAGTTGAAGTGGTGATGAGTATGCTGGAATAGTGAGTTCACGATGCTTGTGTGATGAATATTGTTGCGTATGTGTTGGTGAATTTGATATTGACTGTAGTATTATGTGGACATATCGTGTATGTGCATGTTGGTAGTTGTGAGTGGTGATGTGTGTAATTCTGTTCGACAATTGATTGTCCCGCGTGGTCTAGCGGTTAGGATTCCTGGCTTTCACCCAGGCGGCCCGGGTTCGACTCCCGGCGCGGGAGAGTTTTCACACCCAACACCAATCTACACAACACTCATCTCTAGATCTACACCAACAAGCATTTCCCGACCACTGACACTATCATCTGTCACATGCTCACATCGACAGTCAAACACAAAATGTTCGGTGACATATTGATTAGTCGTTCCACTTGCAGTATGTCCACAATACTCTATTCACACACACTCACTCACTCACTCACTCATTTCAACACCTCTCAAGAAACAAACAACCTGTCATGTGAATTTACACTGAATCTTCCAACAATTCGATTCTCCTCGACTCATTCCTCGATTCGTGAAAGTAGAGAAGGTGAGGCAACACACAGTGAGCCATTGAAAACCATATGAACAAATATGATTCATCAATCAATCTGGTCTCTCACTATCAACCAATCGGAACGTCCGATCCCTACAATCCACGCACATCGGATCGGTGTGCTCATATCAGTCATTCAGTCGGATAGTCACTCACTCACTCACTCACTCACCCATTCATTCATCCAGTCAATCAGTCATTCAGTCAAACACACTCCAACATTGTGTTGAACACATTTGCTGAGCACTCGTCAACTTTGTCTAATCATACAGCATTGAATGATGCCAACAATTCTTATTTATTATTCACACGATCATTATCGTTGTTATGATGATCATCGTCACGTGCATATATGGCCGACTACTGATATGTGAACTCTGTCTGAATATTGTTTGAAGAGTTGTTCGTAAACGGACAGCGTTGATTGTGTTTGTGCAAGTGGAGTGGGATGAGATGAGATGGTGACATACTTCGTCTTCTCATTCCAATGTGTGAATGGATCAGGTGAAGTGAGTGGTGGAAGTATGTGTTGAGAAATAAATTGGTTGTGTTGATCAGTGTAGTTGGATAGTGTGTCGGTGTTGGAGGATGTGTGTTGTTGAGGATTGTTCTATGAACTGGTGTGCTTGTTGTTGGTGTCTGTCTGTTTGTTAGAATTTTGATGTTTGTGTTGATGTTGATATTGGATTGGTCGTGTGTTGTGTGTGTATTGTGGATGAAGATATACTTGTGAGTGTGAATGGATGTGATTGTGCGAACCCACGTCGCCGGAGTAGCTCAGTTGGGAGAGCGTTAGACTGAAGATCTAAATGTCCCCGGTTCCATCCCGGGTTCCGGCAGGCGACTGGCCTCCACTTTTCGCCGACACGTTCTACCGCTATCAAACATCATTTGCATCACTGTAATCACGTGCCACCACTAAGCGATCCTCCTCACAATCCAATCTCGTGTTTTCACTTGAGCTCCGTGTAACATTCCACATTCCTCTCCATCACACCTCCACTCACATTCAGTCTTTCACTCTCCTTCCATTTAGTTCTCTCTGTCGTAGTCTGTCTTAATGGTCAGCACATTCAGCTGGTCGCAGACCGTAAATGATGATGTTTAATGAACCAGGTGGATTGTTGCATGTACACAATGAATTTGATGGAAATCTATTGTGATTCAATGTGTAGGTTCATATTGACATGCATGTATACACACACAGTCACACACACATGCACTTGCGCACACATGAATCCGCTCGCTCGCTCACTCACTCACTCACTCACTCACAAGGAACAAATATATGTGTGACCTTGCAGTCTGTGGAAGTAAGTGAAGAGTAATATGTAGATGAGTGGTGTTATTCCCAACACCTACGATTTCCTGACAATTTATCGGTCGGTAGATCGGTAACTGTGACTTCTCAGTCCAGATAGTGTGAGGTGTTGTGTATGAAAATGCGACGGTAACCGGTTTGTGTGTGTGGGGGTGGGTGGGTGTGCGTGGATGAGTAGGATGTTGCTGCAGTCGTTGTTGATAAAGATGATGACGATGATAATGATGGTGTTGATGATGACAATGGCGTTGTTGGGTGTGTTGTTAGTTGAAGTGGTGATGAGTATGCTGGAATAGTGAGTTCACGATCCTTGTGTGATGAATATTGTTGCGTATGTGTTGGTGAATTTGATATTGACTGTAGTATTATGTGGACATATCGTGTATGTGCATGTTGGTAGTTGTGAGTGGTGATGTGTGTAATTCTGTTCGACAATTGATTGTCCCGCGTGGTCTAGCGGTTAGGATTCCTGGCTTTCACCCAGGCGGCCCGGGTTCGACTCCCGGCGCGGGAGAGTTTTCACACCCAACACCAATCTACACAACACTCATCTCTAGATCTACACCAACAAGCATTTCCCGACCACTGACACTATCATCTGTCACATGCTCACATCGACAGTCAAACACAAAATGTTCGGTGACATATTGATTAGTCGTTCCACTTGCAGTATGTCCACAATACTCTATTCACACACACTCACTCACTCACTCACTCATTTCAACACCTCTCAAGAAACAAACAACCTGTCATGTGAATTTACACTGAATCTTCCAACAATTCGATTCTCCTCGACTCATTCCTCGATTCGTGAAAGTAGAGAAGGTGAGGCAACACACAGTGAGCCATTGAAAACCATATGAACAAATATGATTCATCAATCAATCTGGTCTCTCACTATCAACCAATCGGAACGTCCGATCCCTACAATCCACGCACATCGGATCGGTGTGCTCATATCAGTCATTCAGTCGGATAGTCACTCACTCACTCACTCACTCACTCACCCATTCATTCATCCAGTCAATCAGTCATTCAGTCAAACATACTCCAACATTGTGTTGAACACATTTGCTGAGCACTCGTCAACTTTGTCTAATCATACAGCATTGAATGATGCCAACAATTCTTATTTATTATTCACACGATCATTATCGTTGTTATGATGATCATCGTCACGTGCATATATGGCCGACTACTGATATGTGAACTCTGTCTGAATATTGTTTGAAGAGTTGTTCGTAAACGGACAGCGTTGATTGTGTTTGTGCAAGTGGAGTGGGATGAGATGAGATGGTGACATACTTCGTCTTCTCATTCCAATGTGTGAATGGATCAAGTGAAGTGAGTGGTGGAAGTATGTGTTGAGAAATAAATTGGTTGTGTTGATCAGTGTAGTTGGATAGTGTGTCGGTGTTGGAGGATGTGTGTTGTTGAGGATTGTTCTATGAACTGGTGTGCTTGTTGTTGGTGTCTGTCTGTTTGTTAGAATTTTGATGTTTGTGTTGATGTTGATATTGGATTGGTCGTGTGTTGTGTGTGTATTGTGGATGAAGATATACTTGTGAGTGTGAATGGATGTGATTGTGCGAACCCACGTCGCCGGAGTAGCTCAGTTGGGAGAGCGTTAGACTGAAGATCTAAATGTCCCCGGTTCGATCCCGGGTTCCGGCAGGCGACTGGCTTCCACTTTTCGCCGACACGTTCTACCGCTATCAAACATCATTTGCATCACTGTAATCACGTGCCACCACTAAGCGATCCTCCTCACAATCCAATCTCGTGTTTTCACTTGAGCTCCGTGTAACATTCCACATTCCCCTCCATCACACCTCCACTCACATTCAGTCTTTCACTCTCCTTCCATTTAGTTCTCTCTGTCGTAGTCTGTCTTAATGGTCAGCACATTCAGCTGGTCGCAGACCGTAAATGATGATGTTTAATGAACCAGGTGGATTGTTGCATGTACACAATGAATTTGATGGAAATCTATTGTGATTCAATGTGTAGGTTCATATTGACATGCATGTATACACACACAGTCACACACACATACACTTGCGCACACATGAATCCGCTCGCTCACTTACTCACTCACTCACACAAAGGAACAAATCTATGTGTGACTGATGTGAACCGCAAAACAAGAAGCCTGAACAAATTACGGAAGCTATTTTTGGGGACGTTAATTCATTTAATTCAAAGCTTGTAAAACTGTAACATTTACTTTTGCCCCTTGCCTATTCTACAGATCATAAGCTTTCGTTTGATGTATAATTCATTGCCATAGCATTTTCTGTTCTAAAGCTATTGTCATTTAGACGTAATCTTTTGTACCCTATTTTCTACTATAATTCCCCAGTTTTGGACATAACTGTATTTTTCTAATTATTGTACGTTGTGGTCACCTTAGTCATCTATTTATTCGTGTAACTTTTCATCCTAATCGAATTGGGAATTCGAGTGCTAGATCGGGTTGGAATAAAGTGATTAGTGTTCCATCTGTCTTTGTCTTCTCTCTCTCTCTCTCGTGCTTGCCAGCCAATCAGGGACAGAATAGTTTTCGTCTCTCTACCTCTATTTCGAACTCACGCATATTGGCCTCAAGGTTAAGCCAGTCAGTCTATCGTGTCAAGGTCTTAATCTACATTATACTCGGCACTAAGTGGGTAGACAGATTCAAGGACGTAACAAAAGTGGCGACGGAGATTTTTTTTTAAAAAAAATATTGATTGGTTCAAATCAAAATGTCTGTTTCTTTGGACGACCTTAAAACTATTCTACAAATCCAGCAAGCTCAGAATGCTGCAAACCAAATGAAGCTTTTAGATGCATTGATGCAGAAGCTCTCATTTCATTCATCATCAAATTCTCAGTCAGATAAATATGACAGCATCGTAAATTCCATTTGTGAATTCAATTATGATCCCGATTCTGGTATTATTTTCGATTCCTCGTTTCGTCGCTTTGAAGACACATTTCGTGTTGAATGCTCAAATCTTGATGATGCAGCCAAAGTTCGCCTACTCTTGAGAAGACTCGGAACACTTGAATATAACAAATATGTGAATTTCACTTTGCCACAAAATCCACGAGATTTATCATTCAATGAGACAGTTCAGATTTTATCTAAAATTTTTGGTGAACAATCCTCATTATTCAGCATCCGTTATCAGTGTTTTCAAATATCTAAATCCTTATCTGATGATTATCTTACATACGCTGGACATGTAAATAAAGAATGCGAACGTTTTAGAATAAATGAAATTACAGCAGATCAATTTAAATGTCTGATTTTTATCTGTGGATTAAAGAATCCGGAAGACATGGATATACGTACCAGAATTCTATCACGCATTGAGCAGGAGCCTAACATGACCCTGCAAATGGTCACAACCGAGTGTCAACGGTTGTTAAATCTTAAACATGATACCACGATGGTACAGCAAAATGCAAAGACTTCCAATCTTGCTTCAATAAATGCATGCAGATCTTCCAAACCTTCCAAACAAAAGACGGCGAACACACAGAAACCTTCTGGTAAACCACCATCACCATGTTGGTCCTGCGGATCATGGCACTTTGTGAAGTTATGCCCATTTAAGAGCCACAAATGCCGCCAATGTCATCGCATTGGTCATAAAGAAGGTTACTGCTCCTCAGATAAACGTCAGTCCAAACATCGTGGCATAAATGTGAAGCGACAGCTACAGAGTCAAGTCAAAAGCACATTTGCAACTTTTAAAGTGGGATTTCAAAGTAAACGGAAGTACGTGAACTTATTAGTTAATGAAAAACCTATTCGTCTTCAGTTGGACACTGCTTCCGACATTACACTGGTCTCCAAAAACACATGGCGTAAGCTAGGGTGCCCACGCATCCGACCAACAGAGCATGTTGCTCGAAATGCTTCAGGCGACATAGTGAAGCTAACTGGAGAAGTCACCTGCAACGTGCAGTTCAAGGGACATAAATTTACTGATGTTTGTTATCTAACAAATCGGCATGATTTAGATCTATTGGGATTGGACTGGATTGAGAAGATTGATGTCTTAAATGGTTTATTAAATGAAGTATGTTCTCATAATTCTTGCTCTGATTCTATCCAAAATTCTCATGATATTTCTAAACCAAATGCCTCAGGTGTGTTATGTTCCCCTGATGTCTATGAACTAAATGCTTCTGATGTAACATGTTCTCGTAATATTTCTGAATCAAATTCCTCAGATTTGATGTGTTCTCATTATGATGTCAAATCAAATACCTCCGATTTGATGTGTTCTCATAATGATGCTGAATCAAATAACTCCGATGTAACATGTTCACAAAATGTTTCCCCATCAAATTCGTCAAACAAAGTATGCTGTCGTAATATCTCAAAATCTCATGCATCTTATTCCTCTAAAATGTCGACCACATCCCATGTAAATCATCTTCGACAAAAACATGCAGATGTATTCCAAAACAAACTGGGCTGTTGTAAGTTCACCAAAGTTTTCTTGTCGTTAAAGCAAAATGCAAAACCTGTCTTCAGACCAAAACGACCAGTACCTTATGCTGCTCTGTCAGTCGTTGACCAGGAACTTGACAGGTTGGAAACACTGGGTGTCATTCAGCCAGTAAATTATTCACCGTGGGCTGCTCCCATAGTAGTTGTGAGAAAGGCAAATGGGACTGTTCGCATATGTGCTGATTTTTCCACTGGTCTAAATGATGCTTTAGAGGATCACACTTATCCACTTCCCATACAGGAAGATTTATTTATCAAACTAAATGGAGGGAAGTATTTTGCTAAGATTGACCTTGCTGACGCATATCTCCAAATAGCAGTTGATCCAGTCTCCCAACCACTACTGACGATTAACACTCACAGAGGTCTTTATCAATATAAACGTTTGCCTTTTGGTGTGAAACCAGCACCAGCTATTTTTCAACAAATTATGGACACTATGTTGGCAAATTTGCCAGGAGTCGCTGTCTATCTGGATGATGTTATCGTTACAGGTTCCAGTAAGTCCGATTTATTTGATCGACTTGATGCTGTTTTGACCAAAATATCTGAGTATGGATTTTATCTAAAAGAAGAGAAGTGTAAATTTTTCATGGACTCGGTAAAATATCTTGGGTTCGTTTTCGACAAAAATGGACGACGCCCAGATCCAGAAAACGTACGAGCTATCCAAAATATGCCTCCACCATCTAACGTCGCAACTCTACGCTCGTTCCTTGGTCTTATCAGTTATTACAGTAACTTTTTACCAGAATTGCATCGCCTCCGAGCACCCATGAACCATCTATTATCCAAAAATGTAAAATGGAATTGGTCCACTGAGTGTCAAAAGAGTTTTGACAAAGTAAAGTCACTATTAATATCGGACCTACTTCTTACGTATTTTGATCCCTCACTGGAAATCGTTGTTGCCGCAGATGCTTCTGATTATGGTGTCGGAGCTGTTATATCCCACAGGTTTCAAGACGGCACAGAGAAAGCTATAGCCCATGCCTCCAGAACGTTGACTTCGGCAGAACGCAAGTACAGCCAAATTGAGAAAGAAGGATTGGCACTAGTTTTTGCAGTTAAGAAGTTTCACAAAATGCTGCATGGTAGAAAATTTACCTTATTTACTGATCATAAACCCCTATTATCGATCTTTGGATCTAAGAAAGGTATACCAGTTTATACTGCAAATCGCCTCCAACGATGGGCTACAATGTTGTTGGGTTATGATTTCACTATCAAATACAAATCTACCTCTGACTTTGGTCATGCTGATGCACTATCGCGCTTAATAAGAAATCATAAGCTTGAAAATGAAGATACTGTCATTGCTTCTATATCAGTGGAAGAAGATGTAAGCAGCATGTTGCTCAATTCAACGCGAATTCTTCCAGTGACAGCTGCTCGAATCGCTGATCACACTCTCCGCGATCCTATCTTAAGGCAACTAGCTACATTTATCCGGCGTGGTTGGCCCCCACGTATAACATCTCATGAACTAAAACAGTATTATCAACGACGCCAATCTTTATCCATCGTAAATGACTGTATTATGTTCGCTGATCGCGTAGTAATTCCAAGTAACCTACGCTCACTCGTTCTGAAACAACTGCACACAGCTCATCCAGGTATTGGAAGAATGAAAGCTATTGCTCGAAGTTATGTATACTGGCCTAACATTGATGAACACATCGAAGACTTAGTGCGTGCGTGCAGAAAATGTGCTGCAGCCTCGAAATGTCCACGGAAAGCTGAACTCAATTCTTGGCCATCCCCGAAAGAACCTTGGTCGCGTATACACATTGATTTCGCCGGCCCATTTCAAGGTACATATTTCCTCATTTGTGTCGACGCCTACTCAAAGTGGCCAGAGATTCTACCCATGAAGCAAATCACGTCGCAAGAGACTATTATCGAGTTACGGCAGTTATTCTCTCGTTTCGGAGTCCCAGATATTCTCGTGTCAGATAATGGCACTCAGTTTACTTCTTCCATTTTCTCCGACTTCTGCAACAGGTTTGGGGTCAAACATGTTCGTTCACCTCCATACCATCCACAATCAAATGGTCAAGCAGAAAGGTTTGTGGATACCTTCAAAAGAGCGCTACCGAAGGCAAGGGGGGAAGGGAAGATAAAGGAAATTCTTGATGATTTTCTATTAGTCTACAGAACGACCCCAAATCCATCAGCGCCGAATAAATTGTCTCCAGCAGAAATTATGTTTGGTAGAAAAGTTAAAACTGCTCTCGATGCCATAAAACCAAAGCAAAATGGTGTAGGAAGGAGAAACCAGAAGATGGAATCTCAATTTAATCGTCATCATGGGGCGAAAAGTAGAATCTTCCGAGATAATCAAAAAGTATACGTCCGTGATTTCCGATACTCACCTCCAAAATGGACCAGTGGACGCATACTTGGGAGACGAGGGAATGTAATGTATGTGGTGGAGGTTGAAGGCCAAAAGTGGATACGTCACGCTAACCACATACTGGAAAGTTCTGGTACTCCTCAGAAAACCGAGAAAATGTGCTCAATGTGGGAAGTCTTCCTGGACAGTTTCGACATAGGAAGTCCAGCAACTAAGAAAACTGTACAACTAGAACAACATCCTATTAGGAGATCACAACGGAAACGCAGAAGGCCCGATATACTGCAGGTGGACCCGAAGAAAAGAGCATATACTTCTGAGGGGAGATATCAGTGATGATATCTTAGCTACTGTTTGTAATTAGTGTCTAACCGTTTTTCTTTTTTTTGTTTATTCCAGTTAACCTAATTGGTCACGACCACAACGCAATCCAGTTTTTCCTTTATGCACTCAGTCAATGGCAGTGAACATAACTTTTTTTTGTCAAGGGGGAAGATGATGTGAACCGCAAAACAAGAAGCCTGAACAAATTACGGAAGCTATTTTTGGGGACGTTAATTCATTTAATTCAAAGCTTGTAAAACTGTAACATTTACTTTTGCCCCTAGCCTATTCTACAGATCATAAGCTTTCGTTTGATGTATAATTCATTGCCATAGCATTTTCTGTTCTAAAGCTATTGTCATTTAGACGTAATCTTTTGTACCCTATTTTCTACTATAATTCCCCAGTTTTGGACATAACTGTATTTTTCTAATTATTGTACGTTGTGGTCACCTTAGTCATCTATTTATTCGTGTAACTTTTCATCCTAATCGAATTGGGAATTCGAGTGCTAGATCGGGTTGGAATAAAGTGATTAGTGTTCCATCTGTCTTTGTCTTCTCTCTCTCTCGTGCTTGCCAGCCAATCAGGGACAGAATAGTTTTCGTCTCTCTACCTCTATTTCGAACTCACGCATATTGGCCTCAAGGTTAAGCCAGTCAGTCTATCGTGTCAAGGTCTTAATCTACATTATACTCGGCACTAAGTGGGTAGACAGATTCAAGGACGTAACATCGTCCATAAATTATAGTCTCGCCTGTCAATCTTGACCATCTTTTGAGTCTTTGTGATGTCAATTTGGTTTTAAAAGGTCGGATCTACACCGCGTCGGTGAGAGCAGTTTTGCTCCATGCTTGTGAGACCTGGCCTCTCTAAGTTGAGGATGTTAGACAACTCTCTGTGTTTGATCATCGTTGTCTCCGAAGGACTGCTGACATCCAGTGGTAACACGATATTAGTAATGCCTAGGTCCGGCACCATGTGTTCGGGCACAGTGGCGATACTTCAGTTGGTGTCACTATTTTGAAACATCGACTCCGGTGGCTTGGACATGTCTTACGAATGTCGTCCCAGCGAATTCCACGTCGTGCGTTATTTGTGGATTCTGGGAGTGGTTGGAAAAAGCGGAGAGGTAGTCAATGTATGACATCGTGTTGTGGTATGGAAGAAAGATGTACAGGACTGGCATCTGTTGATCCTTCACGACTCCTTGGTAGGGTCTTAGAAATAGTGCGACAGAGTGGCTTAAGACATTATCAGACGCCTAAGAATATAAGGCAGTGGAAATCCTACTGTAACTTTCTTTTACTTCATAAAGGTGAGAGGAACATTTTTGGCTGGAGGGATCCTTCATGATAGTATTTTTTAACTGCCTCTCCCACCATAACAATAATAATATTATTATCACTATTATTATCATTCTTTTCACTGTCGTACACCAATTTCTATTCATTTTTACCGTACTCACATTCTTTTCTCTATTTCTTCCCAGTATTAACGTGTGTAATTTTGTTTCTTTTTACAGGTATTATGAATATAATTTATGATTTCTAATATCATAATACCTATATGTTGAATTACAGTAACCCATAAAAATAGCGAATTTGAATCTAAACGAAATTGTCTATGTAGATAAGCAGTTACACCACTTTGACTTGGACTGTCCAATATTTTCGGTAGCTTGGATACAAATGATGTGACTCAGGGTCGATTACATAAAATTTAAATACAGAAATGTATCCACATGTTCAACAATATGTTGTTCATTACTGTTACATAAAATAAACATTGATGAATAACATGAAAAGTAATTAATTAATTAAATAATCGGTAAATAGAATGTAAGTTCATCAAAGGTTTGATATTTTACACATTATAATTTTAACGGATCACATGACTAACCTGTCTTTTTATTATGGGCTAATGATTTAATGAATGTATTTAGTGTTAAACAGTCGAGTTCTAAATAAGTCTTCATGTTCATCTTTTTAATCCCAGTTGAGTAGTGTTTTGAAACTGTTTTATGAATTACTTCTTCGCTTTTCTACCACCTCCTTTTCTTCCACGTGCCAGTTTTCTTGTTTTATATGACCTCCAAAATGCTTGTATTGTTGTAACGGCTTGTTCCATTTGACGTCTTTGTTCTTCCTCTCTTTGTCGTCTTTCATCCTCTAGCCTACGTTCTTCCATTATCTTTTGATACTCTTCATTTATAATCTAAATCCAAAGAACCTTAATTAATTGGATTGCCATTATTAATGATTTAAAATATCTTTTGATACTTGACATTTTTTCAAGTAGTGGGTTTTTTGTCGCGAAATGTATGATATCACACTGAACAATAGCTAGTTACTTGGATATCTCAACCTAATTGCCTGTATGCAGTTAATGGACTATATTTCTTCATACCAATGTGTTACAGCCTACATTTTATTGTGGTTAAACTTTGTTAGATCAATTAAACTCTGAAAGTGGAGAATTTTACTTCAAGAAATATTCATCAAGTCAAATCCTTAAACTTTTATAAATGCGAAATGAGTGAATTGTACAAAGTTCTGAGATAAATGTCCGAAGATTAGTAAACTATACAAGAAGTAAAAAATAGTAAAGTATCTATAATTCCCCGTTGATGAGACTTACTTAAAACACAAATCTATGATGATAGGTTATAAATATTTTAGATCATGAAGTGGAAAATTGCCCCAGATAACTTTTCTGTCATTCTCTCAATTAACACTACATAAAATCTATCAGTTTTACAGAAACGTGCGCGTATGTTAAAGATGATAATTAAACTAAAAAACTGCATCAAATTCTGAGTAATCACTTATTAGTTTAAGTTTATCAACAATAACGGACGAACACTGTTCATATTACAAATTATGCAAAATAAATGATATGTTGTCAGGAAAGCCGAATATTCCAAGTGGAAAATTTGATTTTTAGTAAGTCGTTTGTAGATATTGTGAGATTTTCAAAATTAAATCACAAACTGATCCTAGATAGATAGCCAGTGAAGAGTAAGAAACACTGAAAAGTTATTTCGTCCTAGTATTGGACCCCTCCGCAGTGAGAATTCATCACTATTACTGGGGATCGAAGCCGGGCCCTTCGGTCTCGCGTGCGAACGCTTAACCTCTAAGGCCATTAAAAACAGGCATCTAATGTTTTACATGTCAATTCACGAGATTACACGACCATCCTCCATTGCCTGCAGTCGATAACTGTCTCACACTCGACACCGTTAATCTCCACTGGCCGTGGCTTCTCACTGGGAATCCAGAAACTACCTACTAGTTTACACTGACGAAGTCTAATGCCGAAGACGAGTCAGGGGTTTTTACCATGTCAAACACTTGTTTTGGCTGTTCTTAACCCTAAGCATAGCCTGAGAATGCTGTCGGATGTTCTAAATTTCGATCAAGCTACTAATTCATATACTGTTGGCATCAGATTTCGTTGAAGAGAATTTTCCATAAAAATATTTCTGTTTCAAATCCTATATAATAATGAGCTCTTTCAACCACTAAGCACTACTTCGAGAACTTTGATTACTGAACCTGGTAATAGTAGCATCAACTACTTTCACGAGGATGGATCGCTTCAGCAGTTATTAAAGAATGATCATAAAATTCCTATTCAAATAAGTATCATTATTTCCAGTCAGTCGTATAGAAAATTTTACAGAAACTTAATGGCCGAACTCTAGATATTCCTAGAAGATTTTGGAATTTTCTTAAATAACTAGCATATTAACTGCGTCAGAATTCAATGGAGAGTAGAAGTTGATGGAATACAAGTGGTAAATAGTCAAGAATGATGTGGAACGAACAAGGTCAATAATGCACCGATAACTATCAGTGATTAGTTAGTGTCTAAACTTTTTTTCGCTAAGACTACGTTGAAGTATATATTTGTCAGTATAACTATCAGTTTAAGAGACGGGTAAAAGATTTATTATTTGGACATACTGTTCAAAATTGTGTAATAGTTTGATTTGATCTGTACTTCAAGGCAGCTACAAACGAACATCTTAACGACTAGCTAATCTAAATATGAACTACATAGGAAGCTCTGTCTTTCAATGAATAGTGCTTGGTAAATATTTGTTTAAAGATGGTCCAAGTTATTTGAATAGGATTAATGTAGGTGTTAATATTCAGACTAAATTTTGTTCGCTAAAACATTCCATTGAATTGGTCTGCCGAAGTTTTGACTAATATATCAGATAAATTTTTTTGGTTGATTTTTAATGAATCAACTTCCCTACTATTCATCTGCAGTTTGATAGTACACATCATTCTCTTCACTTTGTTTAAAGGCGGGAAAGATAAAAAAAGACTTGTCTAATAGATAGTTTCCATTATAATTCAAAGTATAAGATTACCTATGATAGTTAGGTTATCGAAGATTTCGCATCTTCCATGAGTAGCAGATTTCAGATATAAATTGATAACCATTCTAGTCTACGGTAAAATTTGAAACGCTTCACATAATCAATGTAGGCAAATTAGTCTAATTAATATGATTTGAGTGCCTCTTATGTGTACAGGAACAATTATTTACTTACCAAATATTTGCTTTATTGGGTTATTAAATAAAATTCCCCTCATTTTTGTTAGATTACCCTTGTATTAAATTGTAGAGTTGATGTATTACCATGCGAACATATTTCACTTGTGGATAATCTTTTCTCAATCTCTTACAAGCCTATAAATCCTCATATTAGATAACAATATATTTCTGACATACGAAAATTTATTAACTCATCTCGTAGTGTGACCTTTAAAGTGCTTCTTATAATGTATATCATTTAAAAACACTAAATTCCACTTCTAGTAGACAATTTTGTCCCACCTGAAAACGTTCATTCAATTCATCGTAAGCGCTTTTCTCCTCTGTATACTCCGCTTCCAGGGCATCATATTCATCCTGCAATACAATAAATTGATTTTCGTAAAATTTCTATTTTCCTAAAGTGTTGTATTACAGGCGGTGCTGTGATTTAGTGAATATAGTACTGAATATTAAAACAATAAGTCTCACGATTGAATTTCAGTTCACGGATTTAGTTCGATTTAGACATTTAAGTAGTGTCAATTTACCCTCACATCTAAAGTTAAAATCTAAACTAAGAACATAGATTTGGAATTGATAAATGAGCGGAATTAACTAGTATTTATTAGTTCTGTATCACTGGCAAAATTATCGCAGTCAAACTGTTTATGAAACGCTAAAGAGGATTTGGCCTCTTTTATGAGGTTTTGTTAACTCATACTGAAAAACACTGACCAATTTAACGTGTATGGGTAAGATTTAGCTATAAATGACTAGTAGTACAAATTTAGCCCGGGGAAAACTTCCGTTACTTTCAATATTGTTTATTTCTATAAAATAATTAAGCTTCGTCGTATTCATAACATTTCATTAGAAGTTAAAAGATACCATAAGTTCCTTTGGTATGGAGCCAAAGGTCTGAAATTCAAATTATAACAAGCAATATCAGTTAGTTCCGAAGTACATAATACAAACTCTCATCATACTCCAGTAAGAGATGCTTGTCTGTTGTCAACAGAATGAAGAAAATTAAAACAGCAAAGTGTCTTGGAACATGTTTTAATGATAGATGGCTCGAGAATATACTTAAGGAAGGATTAACAAGATATGTAGAAAAACTAAAAGAATATGCTCATTCCGAGGTAATTGGACTTGAGTTGCAATTTACCTTAAAGGAAGTAGTGGCATCTGTTAGGAACTTAAACTACAATTTTACGAAAAACCATTTGATTCCACTATCTTTTATTGAATTAACAGATGCTCAAAGGTTCTTCCCGATAGACTTTTAATACAATAAATTCCAAAATCAATACTATCTCAGCCTTGTTTATCAAGGTTATTCAAGGCCTCCATCGTCTTCTACTTCCATTTAATGTTTCGTCAAAACCACATTAATGGGCAATATTCCCATCGCAAGTTCCCCATTCTGTAGTATTCTACGAGTACCGTACAGTGGTCTAGACAAGTTTGCTGGACGAAACGTTGGAATTATTTAAATTTCTATCGCTGGCATTTTAACTTATTTGGAATTAGGGTTTTCAGGTGTATTTCTTAGTTGATAGGTTTAGCTTGATAGGATCTTTTTTTGATAAAAAATGTTAGCTTAATGTTAAATATTATATTCAACAACAAAAAAAAACATAATTTAACATTAATACCTGCAAGATTGTCATTTCTTGATCATATTTAGAAATCTTCGACTCAATATCACTTTCCATTTTATAAATAGTTGCTCGAATTGTTTCCTCTTCAGAACGATTAGTCTCAATCAACTTTTCAAGTAGCATTTCTTGAGTTTTCATTTCTTTACTTAAATTATTTTCATTTTCTATGTGCAGATAGTATTAAATTGTATGAAATAGTTATTGTCTTGTAGATAATAAGAATTTCAGGATTTAGGCATGCGAAAACATATTATCTAAAACGAATTCACAATGTGAACCAACTTGTTTGTATACACAGGCTGTGAACATCAGCTCTATGTTATTCAACTAAATCCAACTGAAGAGTTATAAAGGCGACGAAACATGAACCCTAGATTCTGTTAATAATCACTTTCTAGAATATGTAATTTGAAAAGTACTGTCCTTTGGATTGTTTATGACACAGTTTTAATCTCAACCAATTAGGAGTTTTGCTATTCATTCATTTGAATGATACATCTGAAAGTAGTCTGTTACTTCTAAAATACTGTCGTAATTAGGAGTGAAATGTGATTGTGAACTCACCAACAAAACGTTTGAGAGAAATTACTTCTATGAGAGAGGAATTGCAGTAAGAATCACATATTAAATACCTTTATTATTAGGATTCAATAAATTCAAATCTATGGGTAACAGATATGGAAGGAATCATGAATCACAAAAGAACAACAATCACTTTTGCACTTTACGAGCGATAACTTACAGAGTTTCTTTGACGAAACCAACTCATTTACCAAGTACACATTTATGAATTGTGTTTTTATAATTAGTGATACTGCAGTGTGCACTAGTTACGTGGACGGACATGAGTAGTATGTAGCGGGAATCGGAAGTAGAATGCTTATCAGCAGAAGAGTGAAACAAAGTGAGAAGGAAGGAAAATAACGATAGGATCGAAAGAATGACAAAGTATGTAAGGAACAAATGAAGGGAGATATGCAAATGATGTATTTAATATATGGTTTTCTTATTTTACAAAGTTACTGTTAGAACTGTGGCCTACTTAGCTGAATAGTGGATAAACTAACCACCTACCGTCTTCACCTCACACAAAATCTGTGAAAATTAGAATACGATATTTATCAAGTGTTCACTAGTGACTAGCTTCGAGAGGGAATTTCTGAAGCTCTACTACGAAACTGTGACTAGTGGAGTTAAATCGTGTCGGGTGCTAGAGAGGTACTCAGTGAAGAAAATGGAAGATGGTCACACAATGTCGTGAATTGGTTGAAGTTAGACATTACCACAGTTGGATGTTGGCTCAGTGGTTTAGAAATTAAGCATTCGCGCGAGATCGGATGTCCTGGGTTCGAGTCTCATATGCCAGATCATGGATGCGCACTGCGGAGAAGTTCCAACCCCCCCCCAGGTTTTCACTGGTTATCTGATTTATATCGATTCATGATTTCAGTGAAATTTACCTAACAATTAATTGCCCGTCAAACTTCATTAGAAATTGATAGTTTAAAAAAGTATATGCTAATGTAAGGAAGAATACACTAGTCTATTTAGCGAGTTGCTCTATCACATATTAACGATCTCAAATATATATCAAGTGACTACTCCACTCATTCGAAATCATACTGTGATAAGTACCAACCAACTATATGGTTACACAGTACTTTCGTACAAACCATATAATCGAATATCAACTAAATGAATACTAATCATAGTGTCAAGCTGGTTTGTTTAACTGTTCAGTCAATTTACAAATTTATAAACAACATATATACCATTAGAATAAAAACGATTCATCACTGTAACCCCCCATAGACTGACGATCAAAACATTACTCATCAGAAATAAAGTGAAAATCTAAAACACTGTCAAGTAAAATTTCTAAAGCTTGATGTTCAGTCGGACATAATGAGCATAGAGCCTGACACAAATGCTCGTAAGCTCAAGTTATCATACCACATCAGAACGTTGAGATGAGATTGGCAAGATGAATAGCAAAAGAGTCTAAATAATATTAGTACCAGTGATTATGATCGCTCAGTTATAAACTATGGTAGAACCTGGGATATGTATCACACCTCAATAGTACAGCAAGATGAAATAGTCGAAGTAAATCAACGAGTATTAGAAGTAGTAACATTATTAGTAGTAATAGAAAAGAGAAATGATTGAATATACGGTTCGATAAGAAAGTTCACATCAATGGAATAATAGAATCTATAAGGCAGTTTAAAAATTTACGATTTACGGGAAAACAAAGAGTGAATTCACCTGTGTGATCACGAACGGTTCTGAGACATGTCAATCAAAGCATGCAACCATCGGTTACGATAACTACATAGACCTCAACCAGTTAATCTGCACCTATCTCCATAGATCATTCTGACAATCAATGACTTTATGGACTGATGCCATTTATGACTTAGTTTAGGTGTCCCTAGTTTTCTTTTAACCTATTCCTACTCCAAGAATATGAGTTAACTGTTACAGTTGTATGATTACTACTGAAGGTTACTAATGAAAGTGTTTAAACCACTGATAAAAGTATCTCTACAATAAGTCTACTACTTTGTTAACTCAATTTCTTTAAATTTAATTATCGTTTAGATTATTAACGTATTCATTTAGAGTACAACTCAGCTTCTGAATGTTAACCTCAACCATTTGATTTGGAGGTTTTGACGTTTTCTGCATTGTTAATCTGGGAAAAAGCAAATGTTCAATGTTCCTCAACTCAAGTATCAATCATATATTATCCTCGCTAATAATGAAGTATGATATTTTAAGAACAAGAAGCCTGAGTAATATCTGTTTACTTAACTTACCATTGTTTTGTTTTGTGATTTCTGTTATCTTTTTCGTTTCTTCCGTGTTAATTTGCTTTTTTCGTTCAGTTAAATATTTTTCAAGATTATCAATTTCATTTTTAAGTTTCGAAACAGTATAACCAACTTTTCTAGTCTGAAATTCAAACAATGTAACTTGTTTTTTTCACTAAGACTTTTGCAACAATACTCTTTTCAATAAAATATTTTGAAGGAAGACTATAATTTATGGACGAGCCAATCAAAAGTGTCTAAGGGATTCAAAGTCACACAGTCAATTTCAGTACCTGATGTTAACGTACGATCGGTTCACAGAAGATCCTAGGTAAGACGTGATAATTGAGCGGCTACAACGAATGGGACTACTAAGAAGTTTATTTGTTATTGTGGTAATCAAATGACTTGTGGACTTCGTTCAGACTGCCGTGATTATGTTGTCTTTCGATGTAGTATATGTTAGAGGAAGAAGTTTGCTAGAATAGGAACTTTTTTCTCTCGATCCAGATTGAGACTAAGGTAAATTATGGTGGTTGTTGTGATCTGTATAATAAAAGCATCAGTAACATCGGCTGCAACATTCGCAGATGTTACTGAAGATTTGGCTGTTAAGTGGTATGAGTATTGTAGAGATACATGCGTAATAAAAATAACACGCTTGCACAACCGGAATGCACACAAATAATACTGAAACTATGTGGTCGAGGATGAAGGAGGTTTTGCGACCTTATCATGGCTCTAGAGGCCGACTATTATGGAGCCATATGGACAAATTCCTCTATCATATGCAATACGGTTTCAGAAATTCTGAACTGTTTTGTAACTTGACAAGTTTTTGAACCATATAAAGGAAGTGTATCCGCTTTAATTCTTTAGTTATGTACAATATATTTTTCTTGATTGGCTAATATTTCTGAAGATCATTTAAGATTCGTTCAAAGGTCGTCCATAAATTATGGTCTCGGCATTTTGATGGATATTGCGGGACTCAATGCAAAATTCGGAATAGGAAATAACTGGTGTCATGCATTGTTCTAACCTGTAAACGAGGACAAAACACTATTGATTTTTGATTTGTTTATAAACAGTTACTGATGACCGATGCTTAGTTATCATCAGAGAACACTGAACACACGATAACTATTGCATTATCTAAGTATGATTTTATGGTTAAAATCTACAACTTTTATGATCTCTCTAACATTGTTTTGTTCTATTCGACTACCACTTGATAATGGAAATTTTGAATGGGAACATTTTCCCCGTACTTCTTAGACCACTAATATTATTTAACAGTTACAAGTTACCAATTTTAAACTTCTTATCTCATAGTTTGAATTCAAGGTTAGGTGAGCTATTTCACATGCTTAATAAATTCTGTGACAGATAATGAGTGATTCAAATAAGTATTATCTTAAACCATAAGTGATTGTAGTAAAAGTTTTCTAGCCTCAGTTTAATTAGTTTACTGCCAAGATGAACTGAGGTTTGCCAGTCTTTGTTACTACATTTCAGTTTATTTTTGAAAGTATAAACCCGATGACGTTTCTTTAAATTCATATTTCTACTGGGAACCTTGTTTTTATCTGACTGGCTATTATTACTTTTGGTTTTCTTAGTTTATATTATTCAAGGTAGTTGGATGTTACTAAATAAACATAGTTGCTTCGTTTCAGTTTTTGACGTCTGTTGGGAATATAGAGCTATCTGAAAGTATATTCTTCTCAAATAATTATATTACGTGTGGATCATTAGAGTGGAAGAGCTGTTGTATGTCAAACACCCCGATTTTTCTTAGTTTTAATTTAAGGCGTTGTATTGCAGAATCCACAATCATTAGTAAATAGAATTTACCGTTATCCAACTGGAAACTCCATTTACATAGTCATTTAAATCATGATTTAACAGTTTCAATGTAGCTCAAGTTATCCCATTGATCATTTCTCAGACTTAATTATAATCAGTTTGATTTAAATTGATTTATTTACATTATCTCTATCTTTCTATTAAATGCATTATTCTTCATAATTGTAAGACAAATTTTAACGATGAACGTTCTTTTCTTAATTTCCAAATTGAAATCAGTTGCAATTGTGCAAGTAATTTCATTCGCTTTTTTCTTCACCTATAAACTATTGTTATTTTATACTTTTAATCCGTATCTATATTATATATGTTTCTCGAACTATATATATATATATATATATATATATATATATATATATATATATATCAACAGGCTGGATTCCGTAAGGATCGGTCGTGCACAGACCAAATTGTTGCACAATAAATTGAATGGAATTCGTCACAATACATCAACTTCATTGACTATGAGAAGGCTTTTGACAGTGTCACCTGGAGAACATTATGGAAACTTCTTCGACGCTATGGAGTTCTTGAGAAGATCGCCAACATTATCCGGAACTCATACGACGGACTACAGTGCAAAGTCATGCATGGAGGACAGCTGACAGGTGCATTTCCAGTAGGGACCGGAGTCAGACAAGGCTGTCTACTCTCACCTTTCCTCTTTCTTCCGGCGACTGACTGGATTATGAAGACCTCGACATCTGAGTGGAAGTACGGAATAGAATGGACGTCTCGGAATCAATTAGACGATTTGGACTTCGCAGATGACCTAGCCCTCCTATCTCATACACACGAACAAATACAGATGAAGACAACTAATGTAGCAGTAGCATATGCATCAATAGGTTTCAACATACACAAAGGAAAAAGCAAGATTCTCAAATACAACACGGAGAACACCAACCCAATCACACTTGCTCCTCCACGAGGTGTAATAGGCGTAAGAAGGTAAGTAAGTAAGTGTCAGTCGTACTGTTACTATTAATCTTCTGACATTGCTAGTTTCAAGTGTGAAAACTTCAAATGATATACATTTTCGCCAAGTTTTGGCCTGATTATATATCTCTCTATCGAATTATGATATATATATATATATATATTATTTTAGAGATGTTAGTATGTATCTAAAACCAAGATCACTTAGTATCTTAACAAAAATTATATTCGATTATTACTTTTAAATATTCAACTATATTCAAATCTTTGTAAGCAAAGATGGATAGTGGCTAGCATTGGAATCCAGTTTGACGCGCGTTTCGTCCTATTTGCGACTTGTCAGCTGGATGTACCTGCATCTGAGAGTTGATATTCACTCTGGGACTCGAGCCCAGTACCTTTCGCTTCAGTATGCATATATGCCAAATAAGAGACTGACCAGTTGCAGTCCTAAACATCAATGGGAAGATTTAAACAAACAATACTAAGTGAATTTAAACTTCAACCCATTGAACAAGCAAGTTGCTATCAGGATTCTGTAGCTGAGTGGATAATGCGATTGCTTTTGAAGAGAAAGGTACTGGATTCGAATCCCAGAGTGAACATCAACTCTGAGATGATGGTACATCCAGCTGACGAGTCCCAAATAGGATGAAACGCGCCCCCTGGATTCCACTATTAGCCACTATCCATGTTTGCTTATAACATTTGTGAATTAAGGCTATATCGAGGCAATAGGCACAGTATGCGCATATGCCAATAAGAGACTGACCAGTTGCAATCCTAAAAACATCAATAGGAAGATTCAAACACAACAATACTAATTCAATTTATATTCAAATCTTTAATTATTTATACTTACTTCTTTATTATTTTGACATATTTGTATATCCAATTCTTTAATAAGTTCAGTTAATTTTATTTGACATTCTTGATCTCTTATTTCAAGTTCATGTTTATATAATTTTTTACGTTTTTTATCTTCTGGTGTAATTAATAATTTTATTAATAATAATATTCTTAATTGTATTAAATATTCAATTAATAATTTTATTTTATTATTATGTAAAAATTGTGGTATTTGAATCCATTTAACACTATTTATATAATTAGTAATTGTTTCTGGTAATTTCCATTCATTCATTAATTGTTCATTATTATCTAATAGAATTCTTGATAATATTTGATTAATTAAAGGTTGTGATGACAGAAAATGTAAAAAATTTCGTATATTATTCTCTAATTCTTCATTTATATTATCTTTCTGAAAAATGTTGAAAGACAATGACTTTTAATAGACAATATTGATAGCTAGATATAAAGTGGATTGGAAATATTTCTGTGTTATTTATCAAACAATTGAATTGATGAAGGAAACTAATCAATTAGAATAACTCACTAAATGATTAATCAAACTCAAGATTTATCATGTTATTATGATTACTTGTGAAAAAAAGTAGTGCCTTGAAGATACATACTTCAAGGACGCTGTTTGATATGATAATGAAGACTGTAAATTTAAATTATTTATTACAATGAAATACTGAACTAATAAAATTGTGTATGTAAGATACAAATTTCTAATCTCTTTCCATATTAGTTGAAGTCTATATGTCATTGATGTATGGTTTTCTGACTTCGGTATCTTCAAAAATCTTTAGCGAATACGTTTAAGATAATGAGTAACTACTCAATAAACTTTATGAGGAAATTTATGATATGATTGATCAGTCGACTACTAACTATGCAATGGTTAGTGTCGACCTCATGTTGATTGATTCCAAGCAATTACATATACTTATCTTTCTTGACGAAGACTCATAATATTTAAGAGACAAAATAACTACTTGAAAAACAATCTTTCTTAAAATACTTCAACATGTATACTATAAGAATATTGAAATAGTCTCTTATAATTAACTTATGTCTAATCTGTTGATCGAAATAATACATTTACAACATAGAAACGGAAAAAATCTATAAGTTTAATATAAAATTACTTAAGACTTTGCTTTGAAAAATACAGTGAGAAAATTTTGATTTGAACAAATTAAATTTTAATAAAATAAATTCAAGATCTATTAACTTAACTTATTTATGATTTCAATTCGAAGAGAAATTTTATCTATAGGATCAACTTTCTGATGAGTGGAATGAGGAAGATGTCAAGAGGTTTATAATCTATGTTGTTAACAAATTTTATTTCATCTATAGATTATCATTCTTTCCACTTACATGTAGGGGAATATGGATTGGCAGCTTCTAGTATTATTTCTACGAACATTTCATTTTAGTTTATTATCTACATGAAGTTTGAAAGCATCTTAGTTAGTGGTAAAATTCATTTGCTCTTTGAAGTCATGAATAACTACTTATTTGAAAAGATTTATAAATCATTCAGTTTCATTCCATTACTGAGATAAGTGAGTTATAACTTGTTTGTCACTGAGAAAACGGATAAGATGAAGAACAATGATATCGGAAATAAGAATCCATTGAGAGTCAGTTAGCCAAATTCCTTCAAGTAACTTTGAATGATATCTGTCTAGTATTGTAATGATTTGACGTTTGTAGAGGCTTTAAGGGACAGGTTTGATCACAAAAGTGTTGTACCTACCGGTTGATAAGCTGTGCAAAATCGTCTCTAATATCAACAAATCTTTAAAGTTTTATAGCTTGTAAAATTTAATACATCAGCAGTCTAGGATTTGTTAAAGTTATAGTTCAAGATAGTAGTAAAGTTCCCATTTTCAGCTACCACTTTTCACCCTTTAGGTGTGTAAAAGGGAGAAAGATTAAAACTACAAGCTGACCAAATGAAATCAGTATGAATGATAAGCCTTCACTTTGATTTAAATAATAATTCTCATACTGTAAACAAACTGTTAGATACTCTCTTGTTGAAGCTGTAGAATCTGTGGAACTTAGTAATAAGAACTTCGCTACAATTTTCGACTGACTTAATGCCAACACACTTAGCTATATACGTTTTTGGTCAATACGTTAAAACAACACTTTAACCGTTAGAGGGGACTAGATAGAGCATTGATTACATTTTCAGAACGTTTTTACTTGTACCTACTAATATGACTGTCGAATCAAGGTGAAATGCGCTTATTTTGCCAATTAAACACAGTGTTTGATTAAAGCAATTGATCTGTATAAATATCATCCAAATACAAGTAAGATTTTTTAAAAGGTTTATATTTCAACAATAACTAATGTAAAAATACTTCAAAATTTGTTTCCGTATGTTAAAGCACTTCAGGTAATTAACTAACAAACATAAATTATCAGAAGGGGTTTTTATGGAAATCCCTTATTAATCTAAACCGATTAATGATAATGGTAAAACTAATCAAAACAGTCATCCTCCACATTGGAAACATATCATATTCTTTTTTGTCATATTAAGATCTAAAGCAACAAGTGATAATAAGTTCAGACGCAGAAAACTACCGTACTAGTACTTTTTCCCCTCAAGAAAAATCATACATACAAGTCTATTAAGAGAGAATTATGGTAACATAAAAAATATTGGTACTTTCAATTCAGTAATTTATTGATATGCTACATAGTGAGAACTTAACTCTTTCAACCAATGGTTAACTTCTGTTTGTTATATATGAGCAAAGAGAAATTTAAGCCAGAGCATATAGCTAACTCATTGTAAAGATGGATTACCATGTTACTGTTAGAGTTCTAAGCCGCATAACATTCTTTGGCTATCAAGAGTTATGTAGGTGAATTACCATTGCTTCAAAACTGTCAAAATTCCTCAAAAAAATGAATAGATTAGCTTCAGTAGAATCTGTGCTTACATATGTGCTTTTTAATGCAGTGAGAAATTTTAAACCAGAGGATAAAGCGTAGAAAGTAGAATCTTGAAGGGTTTGATAATAGCTAAATACGATAAACTTTGTAAAACCTTCTAAAGTAGTAATTATCGTAACAAAGATTTAAATATCTATCTCAAACCAATTCAATATGCATTCATATTGATAGGCATTTTAGAACTACATAATACCTTTTACCATTAAGAATTGATCAACAGATATACAAAAGTGCATACTTATACTTTTTTAAAATTTCCACTGATAATTTATTTTGCATGTTTTGAAAACCCATTTTCCGAACTCACCGAAGAATCGTTTATTTCTGGTTCTAACAATGTTCTGTTGTAAAAAGCATGAAACTTACTGGTATTTTTCAGAATCTCACACTTCTGAGATAAACTTTTATGCGAATGGGGATTATCGAGGCTACTAGCTTTTATTAAGTCGTATTCTTTCGTTTGATCTAAGTAAGAACTCAAACGGTCCAGTAGGCTTCCTTCATTCTGAATCTATGGACTCTTATGAACTAAGATTAAAAGGACATACCTCAACACTTTCCTTTATGTTCTGTAAACATAAAACAGTCAATACCTTTTGTAAAGCCGTGTCAAAAACAGCAAGGACTTTTTTGGAGATTGGAGATTCAATGTGTCTGCTTAATGGCATCAATTCTTTGATGAAATTCATTCTTTGACATGGTATTCTACGTTCTAAATCCATGTCTGTAATAGTACACCAAAGATTGTTCAGCAACTGTCAAATAATCTACAGACCAATAAACCAGGAAGTCAGTTAGTTTATCAAATAAAAAATTTGAGTTGACGAGCTACAAAGTCTACTTGATTCCTGTATATATGACAAACCAGAAAATGTAACACTTTAACTAAATTTGCGATATTTTTGAAAACAGAACAATTTCAGAACATTAGTACATGCTGATATTCAGGACTGTTTGATTGATTCACAAAGACAAGAGTCTATCTTGTGAATATATAAAAACTAAAAGGCAGAAAAGTTTCTAGAACCTCTATTAGTACTAGCTCTGAACATCCCATATTATTTGTCTCCGAATTCATCATTATTGGTTAATTTTATGTTGTTTGGCTTTAGATATATTCGTAAATGATGAACTCTAGGTTCATTTTTATTCAATAAATCTGAAAGTTAGACTTGAGAATGTAGTTTTCAATAATTACAGTTAAAATTATCTACCCAATAATAGGCTCTTCAAGCGTCCAAAATTTGAAGCCATGTCGCTTGCATGTGTCGAAGTTTTTCTAGCATCAAATTTGAATCGGTGAAACTTGGTTGAGGGCCACATAATTTTGGCACACTTTATCAACATTTTCAAAATCTTATGAAACGATGGTGATCATTTTATGCTAAACGAAATAGGTTTATAATTCTAGTGCTCTTTGAACTATTACCGGCTACATATAGCTTTTAATGAGATTATTTCTTGTCTCAATGGCGAATAAATGATTTTAAATAATGAAGTTGCCTTTCAAACAGATGGTTGCAGTCTTAAACCATGTCGTAGTTTGAAAATTACCAGGGCTGTACAAATGAATGTAATCGTACTTTTGCCTTGTATTAACACCTACAATATTATAGGAACTTCGCGTACAAATGGACGAAAATAGGTCATGGTCTTTCAGTTACCACTTAATGTGACTCCTATATAATTGTGAGTTAAGATTAGATCCAGGAATATCCCGCCAACTTTGTGGTTAGTGACACTTGGATATCTAACAACCATAGTGGTACGCACATCTGCATTGATCGACATTGCTCTTGCCACATTTCAGCCTTGAAGGACGCCAGAGTCACTAAACCCTGCTACTCCCCTGCAATTTAGAGATTTTTCAGAATAAGGCAATGTTGAAGATCTGGCGCTACTTGTTGATATACAGAATAAACCACAATGAACCTGGACGATTTCTATGTTGCCCCATTAGGAATTTATTTCCTGTATAATTTTTACTGGTAATCAACAAGAAATTCTTTGGCTTTTCTAAACAGATGTTAATTTATACCTTAACCTTTTAGCCTGCTCAGAGGAATAGTGTGTGGAATCTTTGTTTCACATTTTAATGAAGTCAACACAGATTATAACTTCTGGTATACCTTAATCTATGGCATCTGGCAAGCTATATCTTACCTTTATGGAGTTTATAATGTACTATCAACCGTTTCTCAAATCTAGATGTAGATTTTTTTTAGTAGGAAATTAGTTTTGAGAAGGATCAGAATTATTTTACGCAACAAAATGTCCCACAGATATTCAGTTTTCTCATTTCGATTTAATGATTCGATAAAATACTAAGCTTCTAGTTTTGTGTTTTAAATCCAAAGTAGTATTGATAATATGGCAGTGAACTGTGAATCGGCTTTAAGAGTGCATGTGGAAATAAGTTGTTATGTAGATATATCATGTTTGGATGGTTTCAAATAGACGTGCAATAAATAAAAGCTTACATTCCATAAGTAAGTCAACAATTACTCTAGATAGAGGTTAAAGTATATGAAAAGAATGTTCTTTATAAACCAATGCAAACTATGATGCAGAGTCCCTGGGAAACATCAAGTTTTAATACATCAATTACGGGACAGAAACACACCCATAGATTCTCAGTTTAGTTACGGAAGGTGGTGGATCACTAATGATAGGAAGACATGATTGATTAATCCAGAATGATCTGCACACATGGGCTTCCTCTCGAAGGAGGACTAGGCCACGAAGCAATGTCCCAGAATCGGCTGCTCGTGGTGAAATGTGACTAAGATTACGTAATAAAGACATTCAGTTCTTTAAACACAAAAAAGTTGATACGAACGGATGAGCTATATCCTGAAAAAGACTGCACCGTGCATCGCTACCCCTCTCACCACGGTATTCAGAACGTCAATCACCCATAGTGAATTGTATCTGGAGTGGAAGGGTGCAACTGTCATTTCAATTAATAAGACAGAATCAGTAGAACTTCTATCTTACTAGTGTCGTAAATCTGGATTTACACAACCCAACAAAATACAGGTGGGAAACAGGTTTTTGCACCGAGTCACTAACTGTTAGAGCCTGATACTAAAAGAAGTGGTGTTAGTATCTTCAGCTGACTCACTCAAAAGAAGACTACTAAGCTTGGTAGAAAGGTATTATTATTATTATCTATTTTGGTCTAAAGCACACTAGGGCTTCTAGCTAAATATTATTGGTTCATACATAGGTTACTTCGCAGAAGTAGGACTAAGCCTGTTTTACAATTTGGTAAATTAGACTTGGGAATATAGATGGTACTTCAAAAGTTGGTATTGATATATTATGGAATCACACGCTTAACTGATATTTACCATGTCCATATCTAAAAGTCTACTTATATTGGCGTGCTGTTTTGAGGTCAGAAATGCCTTTCTGTTTATCATTGAATCCTTAATTAGTATTCTACTGTTTTACATTTTATTTCCTTTGAGTTTATCTTTATTCCTAATTTTTTGTTTGCTCGTGAAACTTATGTTTATTAATGACAGAAATCCGTGACGCTTCATATAGCTCAGTTTTCAGATTTGAGTCTAGCCTAACGATGCGTTTGGTGCCTACAGAAAGTGAGGAGCCGCGTGTGAAATAATCTGGTGGAGAACAAAACTATAAAAAAAGGTAGGTTGACAGCTCGATTAACACATAGAATGCATTTATATGTGGTAATGAAACCAGGCGAGAACGACTAACAATGCTGAAAGGGTGAGATTAGGGTTATGTGGTTATGGAAACTAGAATTTGGAAGTGTAAGGTTCATAAACCGTCAAAACCTATGGAATTCAAAGAAATTAGTACATTTGAGAGATTTGGATAGTGTGATAGAAAGACGATAATTATCAGAACTATGAGATATATTGATGAGATATACTTCAAATAATCTGATCACACATAAACTTGTTGAGAACATCCATACATAAAAACAAAAGATCAACTAGACAGGTGGACAGTAAGAGGAAACAAAGATTATGAAGAAAATAATAAAAACAAGGTAAAATTTAACACTGTGAATAATGAACTAAAACTACCAAAGTACGTTTGAGGTAAGAACAAACTGTTTTTGAATAAACAAGGAAGGATTGAATTTTTGTATGACTAACGCTTTATTAAATTTTCATGTACCACCTTTGACACTTTCGTACAACATCAAAAAAGACTTGTTAGGATAAATCTCAAAACCTATTTCAAATATATGTTCGACAATGAGTGATGATGGTTGTGTATCATTTGCTCTTATCAGTCATTTGATCCGTTTTTTCAAATATTTTGGTACACGTCAAGACAGTAATTCAAACAACCAATAAAAAGAAAATAAAGGGGAAAATGCATTGGAAAATAAGGAGGAAATAATGCGCAAACGCGCCAAAACGTCCGCTTTTTTGCCTATCAAGGGGTCAGGATGGGTCATTTCCATATATTTGTAACCACACACGTTTAAATTATTAAACACAGTGGGATGCGGCACAATCGTTTTCATTCCTCTTGTGTTTCAAGTGGGCTATTGACATCGTTTTTCTTCAATAAAGACTTTCTATATTTGTATATATATATAGTAGTCTCGCTGTTTTGGGAAATTTTGCTGACATTTAGAGGCTTTGATGCCATTCCTCAAAATTTTCCTAAAATATATAAATTTTCCGCAAAAAAGGAAGCTTGGATAAAAATGTTCTTAGCGAGTATATATGTGATCAGATTGTTCGAAATGCATTACGTTTTTATATCACAAAGTTGTGACAATCCTCTTATTCTTGTCACACTTGTAATGAGAAACTTGAACATTTGCCTGGAATTGTCGTTGGAGTACGTAAATAGTTATATTTCTCATCATGAAATATCCCATGATGAGATGGGTATAAATTTGTTCTAAGCTTAGTTAGCTTCCGACTAACTGAAACGGTTAATTTAATGGTATTGATCCAAAAATTCAATCAAATAATAACTTTAGTCCAAATGTCGTTCTTATCTTACCGAATTCAGTTTAGCTCGGTACTTGAGGTCTTTTGGTAGTTATGTCTCAAAGCATTAAAACAAATACAATATGAAACTCTATGTTGATGGCTTCTAGGCCGAGGCTAAAGAAGCATCAGGAATACAATAAAGCTCCCAGCTAGAAGTTGAAAGTTTCAAATGCTTTTACGAAAGATAACACCATGGAGAGCAATTGGTAAAAATAATTCAAGTAGCAATAGCTTTAACGTGCTGAAGGTGTTTGGCTACATCAAGCACCAGTATTATTAATTTGTAGCGGTTAATAAATCCCCGAAATCGATAGCTCTGTAAGGTTTTAACGCTTGATGCTGACCTCATTAGCTTTTATGGACTCATCAAGCGGAAGGCTCTTGGTCACGCATCCTCACCAGGTCCCGAGTGGGTACACCGCACTGCGCATCACTTTCAACCTTTGGCCAGCTTAGACAAAATGTTCCTTGAGACATCGACAGCCCTCCAAATATGTCCTCAAATTCTTCTATTTCTGTCTTCTGATTTGATTGTGTTTGGTATACTTCGGAAATATATATATTACTAGTAAAGGCGTTTTCAAATCCTGAATACTTGTGACCTCTTTTAACTGGGTTTTTTAGACAGCTAAATGAAGATTTAAAAAAGAAAAATAGTGCGACACTAGTCAACAACATTGGAAGACCAGGGAAAAATAGAGTACAGGAGAATTTACGGTGGCATAGAAACGAAAGAATAATGGGAATAAATGTTCGGAAATATTCGACATGAAATACGAACAAGCAGTACCTACAAATGTACGATCCATGTAAGGGAAAACTCATGGAGCACAACTGAACCTACTGTGCTTAAAGTTCATAACAGGCACAGAATAATGTAATAACCAATTTTCGGCACAAACACCCCAGATAATTTATCAAGAAGAACACAATGTACCAAAAATTCAAACACGAGAACACTCCAAATATAATAAACTAACATCACATATATATAAACGCCACCCTTTTTGATACTTTAGTCGAAGGTATTTCTAACTTTGTTGAAGTGAAATAACGACTTGTATGTTGTTTATGATTTGTGGCAAAGTTTTGCCTAGAGTTTTCGATTTGGGAGAGGTGAAGTTTTTATTCCAGACACTCAAAAACTTAAAAGTGTGGAAACATCAATCAATCGTTGAAGAAATTGGGGGAGTGATATGTAACATAATGTTTCATGTATCACAGGGAAACTAATGTTTGCTTAATTTAAGAAGACCGCATGTATGTAGCGTGATTGTATTTTGTGAGTGGATGGGACGATCTTAAAATCTCATCCAATAAATGGAAACACATACCAAGATGTAAGCTCGTTAAAGCTATATCCTAGTAAGATGCTCCTGTTTGATTACTTGCATAGGCCTATTACTTCTCATGAAGGAGTATAGACCTCTGTCCGTGACAAATGTCTGTCCTCGCAAACATTTCGAATAGGATTTGAAGCATATTTGCACTCACTCATTCACTCACTCGCTTCTCTGTCGAACTTCAGTGCTTCAGGTGGTATATTCTCAGGTATCGCTGATTTCCCACTCTCGATTTGTCTGATGACAAGTCAGCCTGATTTATTCGATCGTTAGTGGACTGACAACTATAGTGATGTCTGTGTGTGCTGCTTCGATGTCCAGTTGGCTCAATGAAGCTAGTCTATTCAAGTGTCGCTCAAAGTATTCTACCCACCTCTTCCTCTGTTCTACAATCTCAGTGATTCGCTTGCCTTCTTCATATTTGAACGATCACCCCAGTTTACAATAAATCCTCCTTCTACTTTCTTCGTTGCATCTTATAGTTGTCTCATAAATCCTTCTCAAACGGCTTATCTTCCATTGTCCTTCTGAATGCTTAACAGGTCCAAATATGGTAGATCTGGTTCTCCGTGGTGTGATCTGGTGAGACCCATGTAGCTTTGTATGTTCGTTTGTGTAGGAATATTGTGCATCTACAATCAATTTGTTGGATTCACACGAATTTGCAAATATGTCACCATTCTCATTCCTTCCTCCCAGTCAGTTCATTTTGTCTCATGATATATTCACATCCGGTGTTGTCCATTCCGACTTTGGCGATTAGGTATCAAATCATGATGGTGAGAGCCTTTCTTGAGCACTTCTATATGATTGATTGCAGCCTCATAGAACTGATCTTTAATGTTGCAGCTGCTATCATTGGTTGGTGCATAACATTGGATAACATTCATTTTGATCTCCTCCTTCGTTTTGAATGATGACTATTCAAAACTTGTTGGATTATGTCAGTAATAAAACATACTGCGATATAGGGGATTATAGGCATCGCCATAACGCTCCCACAACGACTGTTTGTCTTGTATTTCTTGAATGGGGCTACTTAAAAGTTTAACACTCCCCTAATTTTGTGTACAACGTGGAATACTTCCTTCACGTAACATTTTCACCCTGAAGATCAGAGCTGAAAAAAGTTTTAAAAGCTTTGCTTTTCAATTCTATCGCGTCTGACGTTTCTTTACTTTTAAAGTCCAACGAAATCATTTGTCTCTCTTCTTTGGACTGATTTCTAGAGAGCTATTTACTTCTCGAGTTGCTGGGATATGATAATAGCGATTTACTAGATTGGATTTCACATGTGTATCAAAAATGGACTTCAACATCTGATCGTTCATATTTCTCAAACTGTCGAAGAGAAACCAGTTAGATGTCCGTTATTGACTTGGGTGAATTCACCTTGTCACTTTATGTTGAGAGAGATAAAGAATGGCAATCTATCAGCTGGACAATAATCAACCTACTGAAGCTCCTCAGATATTCAGGGTCGGGGAACGTCTTTGCCTGTTACATCCTAATAACACAGTCAAATCAGAAGCAAGGGATCAATGAGCATAAGGATATATTTGGAAGGTTATCGGAATGTGGAGAGCCGTTGGATCTAAACTGAGTAGCAGTTGTAAGGAGTACGCAACATGGCATATCCACTCGCGATCTGGTGCGGATGAGTGATCGGGAGCCCTTTAACAAGATTGTGTACTGTAGAACTAATGAGGTTAGCACCAACGTTGAATACTAATAGGAACATTTATTCCCTGAATTTATTTGCCTCTAAAATTTCAATGGTCGAACTGCGGAAGTGTATGATTAAGAGGACAAACTATAACCCTATAACCCTTCATGATTCCAGATCAGCGTTCACTCATTTTCGCTTATTGTTAAAGTTGGTTTTCGCCCCTTAATTATCGTTTCTCCCACGTTTACGATTGTAGCAGTAAATAAATCCCCAAAATCAATAACTCTGTAAGTCTTCGACATTTAATGGGCTGTCGATGTATCGAGAAGTGGTCAATCTAAGATGGTTTGTGGTTGTAGGAGATGTGAAGCACAGGGTGCTTTGGAGGTTCTTGATTCTATCTTCCTCAGGTTATGTTGAGTAGAACGCTTTCTATTCACTCCATGTAGGTGTTAAAAGTATCCACTGTGATATTTTTCTATGCATTCATGAACCTCCATCAAAAGTACTACTCTTATGTTGGTGATCGATGTTTCACTATATATTTAATAAATTATTCTCAGAGGCATGGTAGCATATTATATTTAAGTTGGTAGGTTATCAGATGTAGTTTTCATGCGGCATATAGAAACGTAATCTGGTACGAGTGTTTGGTCGATCACTTTCAGTTAGTCGTATGTTCAATAAAACTAAAATCAATAATATATATAAAGAGCGCTTACAAAGCTACTTATTTCGGGGATTTATTAACTATTACCCGTCATATTTATTCACTGCCTCCAGCAGCAATCATCTCTAAGGCTATCACAAAGAGGTTTAAAAACAGTGACTTAATAAACTAGGGTCATGTTCCTTCTTTTTCCACAATTTGAGCTACACGGTACAGAAATAAGCCTCAAAACCAAGTGTTCTATTTAAACACATTCCTTCTCATTAAACCGTATTGATAATCAATTAAGATATGGTGAAGGTAGAAAAAAACTTATTCATAATGCCTTTTGGTCTTTGTCTCAATGATTTTTTGAAATTAGGCAATACATTATACATATTCCAGCGCCATTTCAATTGTTCAAGTACGTAGTAGTAGTAGTAGCAGTAGTAGAACTAGAAGTCTGTCGGTAGTTGTTCTTTATTTTTACGGTCTAAATGATATTTCTCTTTTCAAATAATTAACTAATGCATGTGCTGACCTAATAATGGATTAAGATAGATAGGATCAAGTGAAATAATCGGGCATTTTCTTGAGAAATGAGCGGAATTGTTTTTGCAATGCAATAAGACTGCTCAAGCAATGTTTCTTTAGCACAGTATAAAGGGTTACTGAAGTCCTTTATCCAATACTTGTTTTAAAAGATAATTGATATGGCCTATATAAAGATGTATAAATTCCTATATTAGATATTGTCTTTATTACACATAATTAGCTTTCATAGATGCTAATTGCAATCAGAAACCATAAACGATATAACCCGTGATTACAGATAGGATTACATGGATTCACCCTTTTAGAGTATTTTCAGCTTTGTTTAGGTCTCTTTTAGTGTATTCGCTCGGCGACCACTAACGTTTATATACCTCTATCTTCTATATTCTAGATTATTGATTGCTGTCTCATTACAATTATTGATCAAACACAATAAAAGCAACTAGGTGGACCTTACTAAACTCATCCCCCGTCATCAGGAGCAGAGGTAAACACCCCATAAATGGCCAAAAGAGGGCAAACTGTTTTCTCTGGTGATGGAGGTGCTGCAAGCGGCGAAGAGTCAGCAGGGGAAATGATCTGGCCGCCACCGTCGTTTGATAAATCCCAGAAATGCCCCTTAGTGCAACATGGAAGAAAGAAACGCTTCCACTCTGCCTCGTTCAGCCATTCTGGTACAAACGGTCTCACAATTGATGGGGTTCCTTCTGACTTGCATACATTAACGGCTGCACTGCACAAAGTTCAGCTCTCTGGTAGTCGTTTGCCTTATGGTAAGAATAGCAAAAAGTCACGAGATGGGCGCAAATTACCTAGCAAACGTATGTTTGTATGAAAAGTTTTGCAATTGTTGTAGGTGGTGGAAAGCATGACGATCCTACTGACATTTTGGATGAGATCGAACTGGACCCTGAGGATCCTGACTTTGATTCTGATGAGGATGTAGGTATTATATCTTTATAGTATATATCAGTTTAGACACCTGTTACGTTTGATGAGTTTCAACCAACTCTGGCTGATGATGTATTTGAAAAGACTTTCTTCTCATTGATGAACGAGTTTTTCATACATGGCAAAACTCAGGAGGTTATTGTAAGTTGTCCCTTTTTTGTTTTATGGTTATTCTTTGCAGTAATTCTAGCTCCTTATTATACGTGATCAATCTTTCTTGTTTATTTCTTAACGTTTTCATCTAGTTCAGGTTTCATTCAGTAAGTTCAGGAAGTAACTACATTATTAGTTTAGAACTTACTGATTCAGCCTTAAGACTGATTATCCCTCATGTGCGACCTAATATTTAGCTGCTAAGATTTTATAGACAATCCATCCGTCCGCTTCATATTTTTTTGTGTTGCAAGGTGTCGATTAGTACCATTTAGAAAGAAACCAGAGTTCTACAGTTAACAAGTCGTCTTCATCCTTTCGGATTATCAGGGATTGTGACAAAACAGAGCGGTAATATTTCAAAGAGAGAAGAGTAGTATAGTTAGTAAAAAGTAGTGTTTACTAAGATACAACTTAGATGAGAGTATTCACAGGATGATGACTTTCAGTTAACAAAACCCATTTCACTCATAAAAAAGTATAATAAACGGTTACGACAGGATTTCCGCTGGTTTCTCCCGATCGTTGCTGCTACATTGACGTGGTGGTCGGGCTTGCGTATCGTACTGAACCAATCGAGCTATACTGGCTTTGACAATCGTTCCTCAAGATCTTACCATGTCAGAGAGATCGGTTGAAGAAGGGTAAGACTAAAAGCAGCTAGGCGAAGCCGTACTGCTGACTGTACAGAGGTGTGGCGGCAGTAAGGTGTTTCCTTCAGACAACCAGCCTAACAGCTATGCTGCCTTCTCACAATGAAAGGGTGGGGTTAGGAAAGATGGACCCTAAAATGCATACCTCGCCTTATCCCATGTATATCCTTCCCCTGCGGTAAGGTCTCAACAAGTACGGAGGTAACGCGATAATTACTCACGAAATGGTTGTATATGACCGACTTTAAGTAGTTGTCCCTTGGGTACTGCGGTCACGCTCTCAGGTCACTAAGATCACCTCTAATCCAATCCCTTTTTCAGGTACCTCTAGAAGAACCCTTCCACGGTGTGGGCAACTGGAAGGTAATGACCGCATTCATACCTCTAACAGCACTCAAGATTACTGTATTCGTAATCAATCTCCAACTGGTTTCTATAGTAATAGAACTGCAAGCCGTAACCAATTATTCACTATTTTCGTGTTCTTACTCAGTTTGTGTGATCAAATATTTTTGATTTGTTCATCTTTCAGTAGATTTGGATAATATAGCCTTCACATTAAACTTATTTGGTGTTCTTTCAGGATGTTCTTTCGGATATGAACCTTGCGGCACATCAACGTCGTCGACTTCCATACTTGGCGATTACCCTAGCCATTCAACATCGACAAACACAGTGCGAGCTAACATCAGAACTGCTATCAGACATGTGCGGCAAAGTCCTCAATCAAGCTCACATTCAACAGGGATTCCAACTTGTTTTCAGTGAAATTGGTGATCTCATCATTGATGTCCCCAAAGTGCCTGAGGTATGTTTGTGGATATATTTTTTAATGGTAATGTAATGTAATTAACAAACCATATATTTTAACACAGCAAAATTTATACTAAACTCTAACATAAGCTAGTTTCACACAAATACTTTTTTAAAAGTTCCCCTTAAAATGCATATATTTTTAAATTTGTTTCATCATAGTTACGTATGATAATGACTAAAAGTATTGCTGAATATTTGCAAGGTCCTACTGTCTCTTATCCAAAACGAGTCTAAAATATCTTTGCTATCAGCAAGGGTTTTGTGGAGATTTAGTATCTTCATAGTTGAAAGCGTAAGTCAATTGAAGCTAGACCACCATGGAAAACCTGGAAGCACTGGACGGCCGTTTCGTCCTACCATGGAACTCCTCAGCAGTACGCATCCACGATCTAGCACTCGCGAGATTCGAAC
>NW_017386061.1:44113-163584 GCF_000237925.1 Schistosoma mansoni
CAATTACTGCATCATTATAGGAAAACCTTACAAGACAATTAAATTATATAACTAATCGACAAACACCTCGTTTCTTTACTCAAGGTTTTGGCGTGCGGGCAATATTCCAGCCCTCACACAAATAAATGATAATTACTACTGGCCTCAATGTTATTGTGTTGCACATATGTACTTGGTGCCCTTTTGTACCAATGTTTATATGTTCAAATAAATAATAAACAAGGTATATGGCAAGTGTTCAGAACATAGAGGAGTATTTGGAATGTGTTAGAGCTGCCACCTCTTTTTTTTTAGATAACATTCAGTGATGTGTATCGTACACTACCCTCGAAAACACGGTATTAGTCATTCAACATTTAGTCAGGGAATAAGCTCGTGGATGTACCCGTATATTTTGTTTGTGTGTATTTTTCTCCATTATAAAATTAAAGGTGTAACGTCTGGAACCAATACACGATTGTCTCGCATTCTTCACTAAGTCTGAAAGCTAAGAGTATAGATTGTAATAGTTTAAATAGATTGCCATTTTTGTGAAGAAAAACATAACTGTTAAATCTTTTGACTACACTTGGTTCATATATTCATTTTCAGCCAGACATTTAAAACATGGTATATGGTTTTCATTTTTTCTGTCTTAGTATATCGGGCGTTTTATAGCAAGAGCAGTTACAGATGATATCCTCCCTCCCAAATTTATCGAGCTGCAGAGAAATATTCTATCTCAGGTTTCACCTAGTAGCAGTCCTCTTCAAACTGAGACAGTCAAGTCGGAAAACGCTAACACAGTCTCTACTACTTCAAATGATTCCAACTCACAAAACACAATTCGATTTGGTACTCGCAACTTTAGTGACAGCAGTTCTGGTGGCTCAGTCTCTGTGGATACTTCTACTAGCAGTGGTATTGGCTCTGCATCAAGCTTGATAACCGTTAATATGTCCCGTCCAGACCTAGCTCTTCAGGCTCTGAACAGAGCTGAAAGTATTCTAACTTTAAGACATGCCTATGCTAGATTGGATAACATATGGGGTGTACCCGCTGGCCCAAAAGCTACAAAAATGCTAGTGAAAAAAATCAAAAGATTACTCAAGTCATTCATTGACTCAAATGATGTTGACGAAGCTACTGCAGCATTGTTAGAATTAGATGCCCCTCATTTTCGTCATGAACTTGTTTTTCAGGTGAGTTTTGTACCATACACTTAATGCTTTCACAGTTTTTGTGGTTACGGAATTTCGCTAGTCCCGACCAATATATTTATGTAAATTTCATGATTAAATCTTACTTTTTACGGAGAGTTTTTTAATTTTCCATTTACCATACAAAATATAACTTTGAGAAAAGTTAGTGTGGATTTTAAGACTGGTTGAATACTAATTGATATGTCTGATTTAACACTTGTATCTCCATATGAGATAAGGTTTTTCATTATACTAAACTTGTCATCTGATGAAAAATAATTCACATCAACTGTCGTGAACAAAAGTCAGAATTCAAAAAGTTTTTCAATGTCATATGTGTTATGATTTTGACTGCAAAGGTCACGAACACACAATATACATATCCAAGTTACATCATATAATTTCACGCTTAATTGTTTATTAAAGTAATCGTGTTGTTTAATTAACGAACACAACTTGGAGGTCATATTACTTGTTTCTGTGACTTTATATCAGCTCTGCAAATAGATATTAAGTGTATGTAATTGTGAATAATGAACCGTTAAATTAGATACCTAAACGATTGTTAACTAATTTTCAGATTTTTACTTGGCCTGTAAAGTGGGCGGGCCTTCCATTCCACAGATGGTTACACTGATCTACAAATTTCTGAATGGACTTATGGTTTTAATTAGTTAAAATTTTGCAGTTGATCAAATAAATGAGTAGTATGACCAGTTCTGCATTGTCCTTATTTTATTTCCCAGTATTTATCTTTAATTGCTTAGTGATTTGAAAATACCTTTCAACCTTTAAGGGTGCGACTTTAACTCTCATCCCATCAGCGTTTGATAACCAAATGTAGCAAACATTGAGGGCTAGTAGTCTAATGCTTGTAATTATGAAGTCTAGTTCACCAAACTGTTCTTAAAAAAACAGTTTGCAGTTGTTTCTGGCAAGTACTAGCTTTTATGAGACTAAAACATTTGGAGGTGGTAATGTCTAATTGTAATATTTGAAGCTTATTTAATCACTTCTTATAATCAAAATCTTTTTCTAAATTTTTTTTAGGCAATCATAATGGCTATAGAAATAAGCACAGAGGATGCGCGTGAACGTGTTATTCGTTTGCTGAAGGAATTATGTGCTTCAGTTGTTTTGACAGTCGACCAGTTAACTCTGGGTGTCAAACGTGTTTATGCTGAATTACCAGACTTACAAATAGATGTACCTGCTGCCTACACGTTAATGGAATTATTTATGAACGGTGCCATTAAGGCTGGTTTTATACCAAGAAAGCTAGCTAACGAATTTACTACTAAGTAAGTTCATGCAATAATTTGTCTGCATTTCAAACCATTACGTTTCTCCTGTGCTATAAATTAACACATTGTTACCAGTTTTCGGATTTACATTAGACCGCCACATTGTTTAAACAACTTCTTTGTAGAAAACTTATATTTCAACGAAAGTGCAAGACTTATTAGAACTGTTGACCAGTACTTCTCCAATAAATATCAGAATGTAAATAGATTGACCATTGATTGTTCACCCAACATGGCTTATTAAGACCTAGCTCCGAAAGCTTTGAACAAGGCTGGAAGTATAATAATTCTATGCCACGTCTTTGCCATATTCGGTGGTGTTTGAGGTGTATTTACTAGTCCAAAAGCATGTATTTATATGTAGCCCAAAATAATTGTTATTAGAAACTGACTAATCAGCCAGTTGGTGGAGATTTCAATCACCACACAAATTTCACCCTATCATTCAATGGCTTAAAAAACGTCACTTAAACTTCGATACTATTTAATGTTTGTCTTTCAGGAGGAAATTCACAGTGTACAACATCATCGTGGTGTATTCATTATAAGATTTGTGTATACGTTGCAACCCATCAGTTTTTCAAATATCTTTTACTATGATTTATTACTTTCTTTCAGACCTCGTAAACGTTTCATCTCAGAGACTGATTCAATTTATAGAACTAATAGTTCAAAACCCTGGTGAAGGACCAATTCAAGAGGCCATGAATAAACAGGGCCCGGTGATCGTTCATATTGCTAAATTCTAAATTTAGCTTCACTGTCTGCAGCCGAATTTTTCATTAGTATTATTTCAAACATTTCGTTCTATCTATTTTTCACAAATGTTAGTATGTGTTAAAATATCTGTCAGTGGTGGTTTGTTTTTCCTATCAAGTTTTTGTTGAATATGCATTTTAGTTTATGTAAACACTGAATGAATCTTTTTTGGCTCGTCTCTGGTATGATGGCAACCGGTCTTACTTTTTTTTCAGCACAACGTGTCGCTTACGTTATATTTGTTTCATTCTATTCTTTCATGTCATTTTTCCTAATGATGTTTCACATTTAAATCATGTCAACATTTCCTCTTTGTGCCTAAATATAAAATAATTGAATAAATGTTGGTTTAATAATTCCGTATATGCATATAAATTTTACTGCATACTAAAGTGATGCGTGATGAGGATCTAGTCAAAAACAAAATTGTTCGCTTATATATGTTTTAAATGTTTTATTATTTAGTATAAAATTGGAACACAGACCGATTTAGCAATGGGGTTTTCGCCAAAGGTGACAAATTAACTGATCTAGTTGTAACTCTTCATTAATAGAGGTGGTTAAGAGATGTATTACGTATGCTTAACCATTACCTACTTCTGCGGACGATGTTCACCGTCGTATAAGTTGAATCCCAGTATTCCTCCGCGCATATATCTTTCCGAGCCTTATTATCAACGCTTAGTCTTTCTCATAATCGCTGCTAATAGGCGATTTTTAAATACTTCGTTATTCATTTTGCTGATTTCATCTTTTCGTGCTAATACGGTATGGGAAGTTCAGCCAACATATATGTTCCAGGCTCTACGTTGATTATGATTAACTGACTAATGTCATCTGATCATAGTTGTGTCCATATAATAGGATTATCAAAACTTTTCACTAGTTACTAATCAAATTGTATCGAAATATTTTTACTATTTGTATCAATATGTAGCTCCTCAAAACTTACAATGATTTAAGGTAGTTTCCTATCTATTAAATGGTGTAAAACAGCTAGTAAATCTATTTATAAACCGATGTAAGTGGCCGTTAAATGTATTAAAAAACCTAATACTGATCGTTTATCTTTTAGCAGAATGAGTACAGATTTACGGTTATTGGTTATCGGCCATATTGGCAAACTTTTCTAGCCACTAATTCTTGCTACCCTACAGGTCGTTCAGAAAACCACTTGCCAGCTTCAAGCAGCTAGATCATCATTCGCATACCCTTAGTCCTCTAGATGGGATTCTGACCTAAATCGTTACTCCCAAAGTATATCTGTATCTTGGTAAAATGGCATTAAGAAAAATGTGCGTATTGAGATCGGCGTTTCAGATTCTTCTTGCCTTAACCTTACTGTGAGTTAAGAGATATCATGTTATTATTTTATATAATTACATAAAAACTGGTACGAAGGGGGCACCAGGGTATATATGCGCCATATCAGTAAGTTTGGGTTGGGGTACTGCTCATGTGTCCAAACCGAAGCACGTAGTTCTCTTAGGAGCCCACCCCCTGAGCCTTCGGCCTAGAGGTCTGATCCATACGGCAGTGAAGCAACGTTAGGAGATGCAGTCCCGTGGTAGCCGGTAACTAAGAATAGTCTCATGCGCCATTTGTTGCCACAGAATCCTAGAGCCCATGTGACCATTGTTTTGGAAGCAGGCTTTCCCAACTTCCCTACGTAGATTCTGTATACCCATCAACCCAGTTGAAAGGCCGAACAATTGCTTTTCGTCTTCTCAATTTCGCAAACAACACCGCTTTGAGAAGGCGGTCGATGACATTTCACAACCTATTCAACAGACTTGGCATTGAAACAAATCAGTGGGATGTCGTTTATAAAATAAAAAGTTAGTCTTCTGTACATAATTCGAGAAGAATTGGACTATTACAATTTTCACACAATTAACTAACAACTTGCTCTATTGATATAAGTATTGATTGATTACTGTCTATCATTGTGTTGTGGGCAGCAACCATTCAGATTCCATACCAACCGAACAAGCTAACAGTTGATTGTGAAGGAATCCTTATAACCTACTTCTTTTTGTAGTATGCGGTGATTTTGCATACAGAGACATTAGGGACTTCATGATTAAACCACCAAACACAATAGATGGTGTAGCTCCAGAATCCTACTCAGTTAGAAATCTCCGTCATATGTTTGGTGCTACAATCAGTGGACAGTGACTTTATACTTCGAAATTTCACGACGATACAGTGTCTTTAATTTAGAGGTGTAAATGGGAAATAGCTTGAATGTTCTGAACACGTAAACATTCAATCTTGAGTCACTATGAGTTTACTCATCTAGTTGCTAATAACATGATTATAAAGTAGTCGTCTCAAGAAAATCTGATATCAGCTACAGACCCAAGGAGCGCTGGATATCAGTTTTAGCTCCGGTTTAGAACTCTTGAAAAGTGGCAAGCATAGCCATATCTTAGAGAGTTGTTGCGAGCACATTACTTTTGGGTTACTACGTTACAGTACAATGTTTCATATTTCCAACTACAGTCAATCTTCAATAAAGCACTGCCGTTGTTCACCTTCATCAGTAATGACTGTCCCACTGTTGACGAGGTTGGATTCAACCTGTTAAAATTTCTCACGTCAGTACACAGTAACACAAACTCTTTGTAAGAAGTTAGTGTTATTCCTTCAAATAAGTAAGTTTCCATTTGGGGTTCAAAATCATGTTAAGTTGGTTTCTGTAGCCTAATACCCTTCTACACTAGAGTGGATTATGTGTATTCGATGTAGCTTATTTAGGTCATATTGCCCTTCCCCTCCACTCTCTTTACTCTTTACAAAACATTCCACGCTTCTAATATGCTAACAAAGAGTTGGCTAAAATTTGTTAGAAATGTAATAAGCATTAGTTTTGTATTTCCTCTGTAATGAGAACAAATAGGGAAAAAAACCATATCATTGCATTAATCAGTTATCAATTTAAGATAAGTGATATTGTTTCACGTTTTGAACCGATACACATAAATTTAATATTTTATGAAGTCGCCTACTCCTCTAAAAATAATTTTCGTCTTTACGGTTCGGGGAAACATCAGTCATTTCAGCCTCCTTTAACGTAAAATGTGGTGAGATATTTTTTTACCATTTAAAGAACGATAATTGTACTTATTTTTGTCAATGTAACATCACGTGAATTAATGAAACCTTTACGCATATAAGTTGAACTCTAGTTATGAATGCCGTGTTTCAAGGTCATAGAATAAAAAAATAACAGCTATTACGATAAAAGTCATGTGATGTTTCTTACTGCAATCTCATTGGTTAATTCTTGTAAAGTTTATTTACTTCCAGTTTTATTAATATTGGTATTTGTGAATGACTAGAATTGTTTGAATGTTGATATTTTCAACTTATGCATGCGTTTTTCACCAGGTCAAATAAACAGTGATAGTCAAGGCTAAATAGTCCAAGCATTAATTATTTTTTACATGGTATATTATGTATGCTTTACATTCCAGACAATTTTTATTAAGATGGAATCAGGCGTTGTTGAAAATCGATTACCTGGAAAGTGCAATCCTGTCTATTTTAATGATTTTTGGGAGCTTTTATATACCAGGCAATCAAGTTGGATAGGAGCTAAGTAAAATAGAACGAATATTTGATAAAATTATATTTTGAATTTAAAAGAGTATATTTTTGCTTAATAAAACGAAACTAATGTAATTTTGACATGCTGGTGGGATTGCTAAATCTCATTCCGAATTAAAGGTATTTTACTCATCATTTGTAGACACTTCAAAATGCTAGTTTTTAATATAAAATATTCCCAAATTCCTTCAAAATTAGTGCTAAGAGAAAACTATGTTACTTGCTATTAGGAATGAAGGTGAATTTCTTTAAGGGTTCATTATGATTGCGGTAGATTGAATATCTGTGAAAAAGAAAGTCATAGATTAGTCAACGAATTATGAAGCCTTTAACACCAGTCTCAATGTGGCGCATAAGTTTTTAAACACAATCTTCAACTATTAGTAATACACCACCATAAAAAAGGCTATTTTATGTTTAGAGTATGGTTAGAAGAACATTTTCAACATAATATGCAATTTAGAAATGATATGCTGTAATAAACTCAAATTCGCTAAAAGTTACAACATCAAATCTCTTGACCGAAACATTTTAATGGTTCGCATATATGGCTGCACATTTTTCCTGACTTCGACATTACTTCAGCAGTTTTGCCGGTGGACACAACTTACCTTTCGGGACCAATATTGATGGCATAGAGAGACTTAGGGCATCCTCACCTTAGAGAGGTCATGTTGTACAAGCCTAGAAGACAACTGCTTCCACTGACACTTAATATATCCAACATTTTGGACCCTGAATATTGTCGTTTATTGCTACCCAGATTACCCTGTTCCAGATTTCAATATACCTAGGTAGATCTTACCTAGCCAGAAAAACTCATAAATATCCAAATATATGAATCTTGTAACTATTTCAAAAGGTCACTACAAATCCGAGTGAAATAAACGGCATCTACCATCCTAGCAGAAGTGCTTTGCATTCTAATACAATTTTCCTTTCATAACTGCAAAGCCTGATCTCTAACCTTGTCATCCCCATACACGAGGGGGAAAGAGACTTTCTCCAGATAACGCATTTCCACCACGACAAGGCACTTTCTCCAGAATGTCGTCAACAGAGGAAATGAAGATAGATGTCATGATGGAGTAATCGTATCTAAATTCACTGCTAGTTTAGATAATTTAAGAGAGGTGGTTGTATACCTTCACATATCCTGAACTGCTTTTTCATTAGTCCTTCAAGATGTTAATTAACTTCTTAAGCACACCCATCTCTAACAGAAACCACAGAACATAGTCCTGTCTAACACATACTAAAACCTATCTGCTTCTTGCGGATCAACGTTTTATGGACTTCCCACAACCTGTGGTGACAATATTTTAGAAGTGATTAGTAACAAACTTATACTCGGGTAATTTCTATTTAATTTACTTAGGCCATTTTTTAAATTGGATGTAAAGATCGTTACTTCCAAAAATGATGAGACACTAGGCTCGTGATATCTTATTAATCAGATTCAAATATTACTAGAAAATGGTAATCAAGGACGTTTATTTCTTTCCAGTATAGGATTTATGAGCAAAATCTGACTCTAAAGCCCACATGTTTAGTGGCTTTAGCTTCAAAATTGGTTAATAATATAACAATCGTAAACTTAGTAAAGTTAGTGACACTATTGATAGAGATAAAATTTAGTATGGGAGTACAACTTGTAAAGGCAAGAGTATTAAGTTTTCAGACAAATACAGACCAACAAAACTGAGATATTGCCTCTCTATATCATGAAGTAACTGAGTTCGTAAGATTACAATCTACTGACAAAGGGAACAGTTCATAAATTTAATCCTCAAAGTATTAGTTAAACTTTTTTTTAAGATGACGAAATTATCTACAGCCCATCGTTTTTCATTTATTCTACAACTGATCTCAGTTCTTGATGAAAACTATCTTTGGATCAACAAATATTTCATCATATCAATAACTTAAGTTATTCAGCCTATCAATCAAGTTTTATGAATTGGATCTATTAGCTGGATATGAGTAAACTGTGTATAGTGACTTGTATACATCAGTGTTGATTACAAGAAAAGTATAAATTTCGTAAATGGCAAAAGTTAAAGATGTAAAACAAAGGAGTTTAAATGTTAGCCAGTAAACCTTAACGCGCCATGTTTTGACCTAATTTAGCCTATAATTTCCATATATATATATATATATATATATATATATATATATATATATATATATAGCAAGTTTTTTTCAAGGCCTTTTTAGTTTTTACTATTGAGTCTGATAGAAAAGGAACAGAAATCACGTTAAAACTTATTCTAGAAAGACTAACGATAAAACAGAAACTTTTGTTCATAATTGAAGAAATAACAAAAAATCTAGGGAAGTTTAAGTTGGTTTAAGTTGGTAAGCACTAAAAAAGCATCATTTTAGTTAGCATTCATAAATAATTAAAAAACAGAATGCAAAAAAGATATCTCTGGAACTTTTTATTCAAAATTAAAACATAACGGTACCTATCAGTTAAATTATGTTTTGTATCAGAATTCCCTATAGACAGTGATGTGTATTCACAAATACTTACAAAATGAGCTCTGGTAGACATTCTAAAGTTACTACCCTTACCAAGTCCGGATAAAGAAGGAGGTTTGAGTATGGTGTTAGGAACACTGTACCGTAGAAAAGAACCTTGCTAAAAAACGTTGACCAGAAAAACTACTTAAACCACTCAAAATCTACCCTGACAGCTGAAGGATCTTCATTCAGAAGAATTATGACGCCTCATGGTGAAAGCCGAAATTCTTAGGAAGTCACAAGGACGATGATACTGCAGATAACCATAGTAACAGTTAATATAGGTACATAGATTGTCCGGAAAATGTGGGAGACCGGAGGGATTATTAAAATAACTATGGAAATGAGTAGATACAACTTGACGGTACTCGGAATCAGTGAAATTGATTGGACCCAAGTTAGACAGGAACGATAAGGTTCGGGACCGATGCTATTTTACTCTGATCATGAAGAATAAAATGCTCTACACACAAGGACATTCAATGATTTGAAAGAAGGACATCTCATCAAGATACGAGAGAAAGGAGATCTGAGTGAGTGTAAGAACTAGAGTCATCACACTACTGTCAGTACGAGGAAACGTTTTCAACAGAGTGTTGCTGAACCGGATGGGAGATTCAGTTGATGTCCAACCTCGAGATCAACTGGTCGGATTCGGTGAGGATCGGTAGTGCACAGATCGAATTGTGACACCACAGATCATCGTTGAACAATCAATTGATTGGAAGTCGTCACCATACATCAACTTCATTGACTACGAGAAAGAATTCGACAGTGTAGTAAGTAGAACATTATGGAAAGTTCTTGCTTGACAGTGTGGTGTACCTGAGTAGATCGTCAACATCATCCGGAATTCATACGAAGGAATACATTGCGGAGTTGTGCATGGAGAACAGCTGACAGATGCATTCCAAGTGAGGACCGGAGTTAAACAAGGCTGCCTACTCTCCCTCAACATTGTTCTTCTGGTGGTTGACTGGATAATGAAGAGCCCGATATCTGAGGGAAAGTACGGAATACAATGGACAGCTCGGAACCAGCTAGACGACTCGGGCCTCACAGACGACCTAGCCCTCCTATACCATACACACGAACAAATGCAGATGAAGTCAACCAATGTAGCACCAGCCTCTGCATCAGTAGGCCTCAACACACACACACACAATTGGAGAAGCGCCACTCTCAAATACAACATGTAGAAACTCTGGAAAATGTGAAATCTTTCACGTTCCTGGTTGTTAGCATCATCGATGAACAAGGAGGATCCGATGCAGACGCGAATGCCAGGACTGACAAATTATGGACCGCATTCTTACAATTGAAGAACATATGGAACTCAAAATAACTGTTTGCCAATCAATATCAAAGTCAGAATCTTGAATACGAACGTCAAGACAGACCTGACGTACGTAGCTGAAACTTGGAGAACTACTATAGCCATCATCGAAAATGTACGAGTATTTATAAACGATTGTCTACTCAAGATAATCAATGTCTGTTATGTCTCGTAGGTTGAACGCTTTATTCGGATCCTAGCTATTCGGATAACCCCAGGCTAGCACTACTCAGCGACTTGAAAGACCAGAGAGAAGACACGAGTAACAGAGAAAACGCTTTACTACAAGGTTCCTTTATGTACAGAAAAAACAGGGGTTTTATAGTAACTAAAAGACCTTGAGATCCCATAGTAACAGTATGTTAACAGCCAATCAGGACCTTGTTATTTTAGTAGCATTTTAGTAGCATAGCTTCTAACTAATCGCTGACTGGTTGGGCTCTTTATGAGCCTCTCTGGAGGCTCTGATAGAGTTTATTGTAAGCCGACCTAACAATGTCCATTGACCGGATATCATTAGCGACAGCCTACCATTGGATAGAACAAATCAGGTTCCAGCTGAGAAGGAAACTAGGAAGATACTTTGGAAGTGGATGGGAAATGCATTTCGGAAATCGCCAAACTGCATCACGAGGCATACGCTCACTTGGGATGCTGTAGGTAAACGGAAAGGAGGAAGGACGAAGAGCACACTGCTTCGAGAATTGGAAGCAGACATGGAAAGGATGAATAAAAAATTGAAACAACTGGAAGTGATTGCTGAGGACAGAGTTGGATGTAGAATGCTGGTGGGAGGCCTATACTCCTTCACGAGAGGTAGCAGGCGTAAGTAAGTAATTAAGTATCTGAATCCCCACAGTTTTCCAATAATTCTCTTAGTTGCTACATCTAATGGAAATAAATATTATTTGGTCTACCAGTTGTTTGTCTGTAGATTTTTGTAGACGGCAAACACTAAAATGCTTGGGTAACGGATTCAGTTTATTGTACAGTGATATATTATATCTTCTTTTTGTTTGGAGTGTTCACATATGATGACAATCCATTTCAGGTTTGTAGAAGCCATCCAAGAATTTATTGGTTTTTTGTAGATTACCGTGAACTCTGAAGTCAATCAACTTTGAAAGGTGACCACAGACTGCTTTTTATCCCAGTTTTGTTCATCCGCTCACTGAAAATTTTGCTGGTGAATGTAGAAAATCATTTACTGCTGCATTCATTCATGTGGATGGGATGACTGGACATTCTTAGCACATAAAAATTCTCATCAAACCCACATAGCAGTATATAGTTAATGTAGAGGGTACATACTAACTGTTATTCTGTATTACTCGATTGTCATCTGTTTCCTATCAAGTGGGTTATACTGATTGGCTTCTTCACTCGTATTTTCATTCTTTTTATTTATAAATCAAAACTATCTAATGTTTAAAACATGTGCCATTCATATATATATTTTCACATACCTTTTTGTAACTTCATTTGTTTTATCAGTAAGAAATTGTTTTGATTATCAGTATTAAGTGAAATATCCAAATCATATGAAACTTTATTATTATGTAGTATGTACAGTTATCTGAATAAATGTAAATATACATCTTATTTTATATCGTGAACTGAATTTAATTGGACAACTACCGAAAACCAGGAGGTGTTAAATAGTTGCTTTGTCCTATTATGGGGGTTCTCACCGATACGCATCCATGATCGCACCAGGGATTGAACCCAGTACCTCTAGACCCCGCAACGAGAGTTTGACCTTTACATTAGCTTATTGGCAGCCAGTGATTTACACGTTTAACTTAAATCAATTCGAGATATTGTACAACCATCATCCAATGTCATTGTTAGGTCACTTTCTAATAATCAACATGGTCGAACTCCACTGGTCACGGTTTTTCATTAGAACTCCTAGGATTACCTCTTGCATTTATTCGCTAGTAAATGAAGTTAGAGATATGAGCTATTGGTTGCTGGTTGCTTCATATAGGAATGTGTATTGAGTTTCATCTCAAATTGTTAAAAATAGAAGAACCATTGAAAACTAAAAAGAAATCATAAGAAAAATCTTTCAATCTTTTTTGAAATTCGTCAACACCGCACTCATCCACTATCCTTCACTTCGAACACATTTAAATTTTAGCGGTGAAAGATTCTCATTAGAAAATTGGTCTCGAAGTCAGTTACCACTAGTAAGTACACAATCATTGAAATAAATAATTTATGAGAGTGTGAATGCTTTATTTTCATTCTTCTAAATGTATGAAATTAAAGAAATATACCGAAATTAAATTATAACGTATTCACTCTAACTGATTGTATAATAGATTTCGCTATTTTGCTTTAATCTAATAAATAATGGTCAACTTAGATGATGTGATGGAACATCTATGTATATTTCACTTAAAATGAGAGTTTGAATATTTCCTTGTTATACTTAGTGTTATTTTACTCTTCATCAAGATGGATAACTGTGAACAGTCAGAAGTCAGATAGTTAGCAATTAAAGTAACAAGGTGACGATATTTAAAGCAATTAGCCCCATTGATAAATTTGGATAATATAATTATCCTGAAAATCTTATTATGATTATTACGCTATCCAAAGTTGATGATAATCATGCTATATGGTAAATATGAATGAATTAGGAAATATGGACATTAGAATGCTTGTCAAGTGGTTACAAGATATTCTGTTCACAACGAGACCTTACAAGTGTTATCTCGAATATACTGCGTATGTTCGTGGATGAATAGTCAAGAAGGATTCCCAATACCCAGATGAAAGGGTTATCGAGCGATTATTAATTTCCAATGATAAATCAACTGATATCATAAAAGATGTATGAACACAAACTAACAGCGGAACAAAATGATGTGTCATTACTGATATTAATGCATGTAGACAATTATGAATATAGATTCGACTGAGCAAACGTAAAATTTTCGGATGGAGAAAGTTTAAAGAATGCCAGAGAATTTCTGGAAGAGTAAAATTCTGATCAGTCAGCAATCAACAAACATATCGGAATTGACGCTATCTATCAAATTATTTGAAAAAAAGTTAATCAATAAAGTGATCGTAGTCCAACGGAAAAAGATAATCAACCTTAGTACAAAGAAAGTCAACGACAACAAGACCTTTGACACCAATCAATCACAAATTAAGCTTATGGAATAACTAAGCAACTCACTTCTATATGACGTAAACGCTGATATAATCGACCAGTAAGATAACGTAATCTCTACAATTGAACCATCTAGAACAGCGAACTCGAAAATATCAAAAGTCATGAAAACTATTTTAAAATTTACCAAATACTTGAGTACCAACCTTTTTTTTAAAAAAATTACATATTGTAAATGAAGTTATACACTATTTTCTTTGTTTTTATCAAATATAATCAATATACTGATAAATACAGACAATTAAACAGAAATACAGTTATATATTTTTCATAAAAGAAGTACAATTTACAGATTAATAGTAATGGTCTAGTTACAGTTGTTGAGTTTTTTTAATCAAATTATTACGTCAGTTAAGATGAAACGACTAGTGATATATTGACCGATCACTAAATATCAGAAGGGGTTTTTGTGGATATTATAGTAATTTTAATAGTTGAAATCATAAGTCAATTGAAGCTAGACCATAATGAAAAACCTAGAAGCACTGGATGGCCGGTTTGTCCTATTGTGAGACTTCTCAGTAGTGCGCATCCACGATCTCGTCTTGTGGGATTCGAACCCAGGACCTACCAGTATCGCTCGCGAGCGCTTATCCTCTAGACCACTGAGCCGGAATACAACGGTGTTAATGTCTAACTTCAACCAATCCACGAAATCGAGCGACACATTCACCATTGTCTTCAGTGAGTTACTATCTCACAACAAACCCGTTTAAACTCCACTGGTCACTACTTCTCACTAGAACTCCAGGAAACACCTCTTGAAGTCAGTCACTAGCGAGCATATGTTGATTAATATCAGAAGGGGATTTTGTGGATATTATAGTAATTTTAATAGTTGAGATCATGAGTTAATTGAAGCTAGACCACCATGAAATACCTGGAAGCACTGGACGGCCGTTTTGTCCTATTGTGGGACTCCTCAGCAGTGTCTGTAAGAAGACAAAAAATCAAAGATAAACTGCTTATTATGCAAAAGATCAATTGTAAATGTTTAATAATTTTGTTCAATTTAATTAGGATTCAATAGTTGTGTCGATGCTTTCTAGTTTTCAATAGGCCCACTTGATGATATCAGTGTATGACAAGTAGCTAATTGAAAATTGAACAAATTTCCACCTGTTTATTTATTTTTGTTATTATGCGAATTGATAAGACACTTCAATGTAGTTTTCTTTTAGAAAAATTTATATCTTTTTGTCTGCTTGTTAGTCTATTCGCCTATTCATCTGTTTATTGATTTATCTCTCTAGAATTGGTAGTTCGTTCCGTTGTAAAAAAGCAGGCTCTGAAACAATAATATTATTTTACCAAATCAAGCAAGTTTTGTTAACTTCATTTTTTACACTTATGGGTTAAATTAATCAATATTGTAGTGCACTTTGTTCGATATAATTCGATTGATACTAATGATTTATCAATATCATATTAGCTACTACTCATTGACCAATTAGTTTAAACAAATCAACCCATTATCATTCGACGTTTAAATAGGCTAGTAATAACAGCTCTAGACTGTATACAGAATGGTCATAGTTCGAATCCTAAGGTGATTAAAATCGGGAACTTTTATTAAGAACTCTTATAACTCTTCTTTCGCCTACGTGCGTAATTATTCGATATTTTTCCTAGTTGTTAATAACTTGTCAGTTAATCAGATTTACTCCAGGGATTTACTTTTTGCCATATTTTCTAAATTTTCTTGAAAACTTTGAATCAAATAATGTATATAACTGTAGGAACATGACTAATTATAACAAATTTCTTTGAATCTGTGCAGATATCAACATTACCACCACTACAACAATAATAATAACAACCACTACTACTTATGCTACTACTATTAGATCAGTTTTCATTTATTTTACTTGATGAATAATAGTTCCTTCAATAAATTATAAATTACGTTGAAATGGCATTGTAATGATGATGCATTAGTGTTTTGATGTTTTATGTTATTTTTTCTCACTCAATTATCAGTTTAACTTTTGAAAATGTAACACATTGTACTCAAAGAACTTTAGATGAGGTTCTACGTAATCGAAGTTGTAGTAATGTGCTGTGTGCTACTGATATGGACAGATATATGTAGTATGTATCACCAATCAAAAGTGTAAGGCCTGGAGACAGAAGGTTGAGAAGATTGAAGAGAAGAGAGCGAGAAGAGAGAGTGATTGATATAGAAATAAAGGAACAATCAAGTCTGAGACAATTGATGGATATTTTGCAAATGAAGTATTTACTGTATGGTTATCAGATTTTATCAGTAGATTCTGTAATTGTGTGTACGACTACTATGGTTGTCCCACTGTTGTTTTCGTTAATTACATTGCGACTACTAGTAGTAGTTATGGCTTCTATATGCATGCTTACAAGTTTTCTTACTTTGACTCTACAAAAATTTGAGTTTTTCGTCATGAAAGCTAAATATTTCTATAATTATTGCGGAGTTTGAATTATTGTGTTGTTAATCTTCTCGAATTAATTTGGACTATTCCTTGTCGACATAAATCTACATTGTATTGAATCCCCCGATATAGCCATTTAGCTACAAGATTCGATGGAATCGTTGGGTTATAGTTAGCAGTGGAATGCAGCACAGGTGTTTCATCCCGTCTGGGTATCGTCGGCTGGACTCAATAACTCAGTAGACAACGTGTTCGGCGTTTTTAGTGAAAGGTACTGGGTTCTAGTTTCAATATGTACATCAGCTCTGGGGTGCAGACGCATCCAGATCGCAAGACTTAGATTCCATTGCTGACCATAATCCATCTATTCTATATAAGTTACTTGTGTTTTTTTCATCTTTATTCAGTAACTTAGCTTGCAAATGTATTGTTGAGTTTATGTATATAAGGAATGAAGTTTGGTTAAAAATGAATCTCAATTTTAGGTGACTAAAATCAGCTAATCAGTAGCCCTCAGCTACACTAGTGAAAAGAATTAGTCTTGACTAAATAGAGATAGATGGATTTCTTCAAAGTTATTTATGTGCCTTATTGATGAGTATATCTTAGCATAAAATATCAGTTTATCTCTTTGGATAAACTATCTCCAAATAACAGACATTGTTATGTCTCGTAATCATAAAGCGTTCATTGTGTGAAAGACTTCAAGCGACTGGTGAATAGGTATTATAATAGATACTTTCTTATCAGTTAAGAGTTATAAAAGTAGATTTAAGTCTCAAAACGAGAAAACAAGTTTTCCATTGCTTCAATGTATGTATATCAGCCTATTCGAGTTTATGAAACCAGCCAGAAATGTTGGTCGCTTAATAGTTTTTATCAAGAATAATTTCTTAGAAGATACTATGCCAAATCGTTTATCTAAACATTCGTCAAGAATAAAATTTAAAGTTATACAAAAAATGGGTGTTTGTTGTACAGAATAGGTTAAGTGTAATGTTGAATCAGTAAAATAAAAGGAAACTTGCTCAAAACATGCTTCTAAATAATCGTGAATATTGTAGAGATTAATCATTCGCATAGAGAATTCTGATATATTTACGTAATACTATCTTGAGCAACTTATATTTCTTTACGTTGATTTCAATTTCAATCTATGTAAATAATTCTCCTTTTCTTTTAATTCTCTATTCACTGCCAACATAATACTGACATTTTCTTACATTAAACAACAATTTACCACTGGTCAACAGTTAACGTTTTATTGCTTAGGTTCTATAACTAGTGAAAGTTTATCAAGAGGTTTTGTCAAATACCCAATAACCAGTGAGATATGACTTGACAATACGAATATTATCCACAGGACTAATACAAATAGATAAATAATGATGCGTCTAACCTCTGGGTACATTGAGATGGATTATGTGCTCTCATAGAACAGAATTTTACTCAAACTCACTCTTCTCTCTTTCCTGTATTCTACAAAATTTAAGCGATGATAAAAATAATTTATTGTGCTTAGTATGGTAAGTCATACCACTAACGAAATAGGTCAACATAGAATACACATATAGTTTGTCACATGGTTCCATGAAACATTTCACAAATAGTCATTAGAAGAAATAAGGAAATAAACAATGGAAGTGAATTATATGAACAAACAAACTAAACTTCCTTTCGAAATTCATTCTTACGTTATAGCTGATATCGAGACAAAATAAATGTCCATGAACTCATAGCACATCTGCCTCTCACTTGTTAATTTGTGTACAATATCTCGCATTTTCCCGTTCATTTAGTGAATGAATGTTGTATATAGGAACATAATTTCCACTGAGGATTACATTTTAATCGATAACTCTTATTTTACTTGATTTCTCATCAGACAAGTTGCGATACACTACAGTACTACTTTCACAGAAGACGTATGTATATAGCTTTAAATGATTGGAACAAAGCCTCCAATGAAAATTAAACCTACATCCATCACTGAGACATCAACTGAGCTGAAAAATGCTCGGAAATGCTAGATATCGAGTTTTTAACGGACACGGATAAAGGATGGTTTCCCTCACCCCAGATGTCCATTCGTGACGACAACCCTGATAAGTCAATTATAAAGCATCTTTAATTATGTCAAAACTCCTTATCTACTGTAAATAAATTAATTTTTCATTTTAAAACATCTTATGACCAAACATCATTTTCTCATTGGCTAAAATGTAGTTCAAGGTCGTCCACATACCTCACTTCGACCTAAATAAACTCATCAGTGTTTGTAGATCTGATGGTTAAAGGAATTGGGACTTTTCTGACTATGTACATTAGTAAACTCTGCCCTGTTTTCTGAAGTTTATGTGTATGTCTGTGAAAAATAAAAACTGTAGATATACTAATATTAGTATTATTTAGTATTGACATGACAGTTGTCATGTTAATACTAAGCCAAATGGCTCGACGATGTGATGTCTACCCCGACGTAGCTTATATCAATATATATGGATAACCATAAACACGTATTTGAATGGGAAGATGTCAAAATGTTGGGTGAATGCGGTTTAAAGAAAACCAGAACATTTTAGGAAGCCAGTCAGTAATCAATAGATCTTAAAGTAGACCTAATTTATCAGTCAATTTATAAATGGTCAACATGTGCTCGGTTGGCTATCAGATCAGAGAAAGCAATGTAAATTTGTCAACAGTGAAAATATTATCATAGACGTGGGATTAATTCATGAAGTAAAAGTTTGTTGGACTAAGCCATGTTGATAAATGCAGACTACCCAGTCGGAGTCGTTTCAGTTATCGTAATCAGCAGTAGGAAACACTATATGACATAGTTCAGAAACAATTGCTGTGGTGCAGATCGACTTACCCGATGTTTTATCTTACATCTTGGGATTTGAAGTTATCTCACGTTTTTTGTTTCACAAATTCATCCTTCTTTCTTGAATCACACTATGGACGCCTAATGGTTTCTGTTACTACTGGTGGTGTAACCACTTCTACTACTCTGATATATCGTTCGGATGATGTAATGTAGCAACTTAAACCGGTGCACGTATATGTCAGGTTCTAGGCTGAATTTGACTGACTGACTAGAATTTCAAATCTTTCGAACAAGTTACTAATTACTTGTAAAATAATCTTAATAGTTCATTTGTTCTTAAAGTGTTGGAGGATGATTTCTTTGTTTATCAAACAATGAACGCTTCACAATTAAACCATCCATTTCAAATCATAAAGTACCATCAAACTTCATACCTACTTTATCAAAATAAATCGTACTCTTGATAAATAAATGATAATTTCTTCAGATAAAGAGTTAACTATAATACATGCTGTAGTCAAAGAAGAAATTGATATCCTCAACATTTCAAACTCTTCATCTAACTGTAAACTATTAACAAGTGGATTATCTAAATATACTGACATATGCTGATGAATGTACCACAGGTATTGTAGTTTGACAACACTTCACCAGTAACACCTCCTATAATTGAATCACGCCCACCCAGTGAAATCAAAAGTCAGAAGCGAGGAGGTTTGAAGATATATTTGATAGATTATCAATATATCGGGGAGTGACTGATCTAATCTGGCTAGTGATCGCACGAGATGTTGAGCACACCGTTCCAAACCGTGATCTGGTGCGGATGCATGACCGAGCATCTTCAGCTAAATGAGTCCATTAAAACTAATTTGGTCAGAATCTAATGTCGAACACTTACAAAGCTATTGATTTTGGGGATTTATTTACAGCTACACTGATTAATTTAGAAAATGTGTTAATAACATTCTATTATAGAACTTGCAAATTGGTTCGATTCGATTTCACTTAGCTAATGATCAATTTGATGAATTCGGAAATCCACTATTGATGGAACAGTGTTTAATTCTATATTCGATTTCACCTTAATGGAGAAAAACAAGAAAAAGAAAACAGCAACATAATATCGAACAGAAAATTTGCCCTTTTTTCATAAAAAACAAAATAAAACTAATAATCGGAATAAAAACAAATTGATGGTTGTCCATATGATCAAAGTTTATTCCATAATTATTGTAAACATTTTATTTGTTTTAATGCAAATGTATTACATAAATTAAATAGAACATTTTGAAGAAATATATATTAATCGGATGAATGTACAAGGAAATAGGTAAACAAAAGTGCACATTTCTATTGACTGTTATTCATTAAAACATAGATTCAGTTTCAGTTTGGAAAGGACAGGAGGCTTGATGACCTGTGTCAGTCCTGGCAATGACGGTCTCTCAGTTGATTCAACGTTCTTTTGAAAGAGTCGACGAATGGAGCCTGAACCACGTGCTGAGGTAATGAATTCCACTCGTTGATGATTGGATGGGAAGTCGATAGTCAGCTGACAAGTAATTTGTTCTGTGTTTGTGAACGTTTTTGGAGTGTGCTCGTAAATTTTCTGTTTTGGAAGACAAGGAAAATGAGGGCATGTCAGGTGCAAATTTATCACTAAATGATTTGAGAACTATAATCAAGTCGCCTCTCGTTCTTCGATATGACAATGGGAATAGGTTTAGCTTGGTCAGTCTAGCATCATACGGGAGCTTCACTATTCCGGGAATCAGCTTGGTTGTTGTTCTCTGAACCCTTTCCAGAAGCTCACTGTCTTTTTTTAAACAGGGGCTAGCCGCTTGTATGCGGCATTCTCCAACCTAATCTGTCCTGGACCTTCTTTTCTAGTTCTACCCAGTTTTTGTTCATTCTTCTCATGTCTGTCTCCATTTCTTGGCCTAATGTGTTCTTTGGTCTCCCTCTTCTCCTTTGGCTTTCAGGACTCCATGTGAGGGCTTGCCTTGTGGCGCAGTTGGGTGATTTCCTCAATGTGTGTCCTATCCACTTCCAGCGCTTCTTCCCCATTTCTTCCTCCACTGAAAGCTCGTTTGTTCTCTACTACAGTTGGTTGTTACTGATAGTGTCTGACCAACGGATCCGAAGTATTTTGCGTAGACAACTGTTAATAAACACTTGTATCTTCTGGATAATGGCTCTCATAGTTCTCCAGGTTTCCGCCCCACACAGTAGAACTGTCTTGACATTTGTATTGAAAATTCTGATCTTGGTGTTGGTTGACAATTGTTTTGAGTTCCAGATGTTTTTCAGTTGTAAATATGCTGCTCTCGCTTTGCCCATCCGCGCCTTCACATCTGCATCAGATCCACCGTGTTCATCGATGATGCTGCCCAGATATGTAAAGGTATTTACATCCTCCAAAGCTTCTCCGTCAAGTGTGATTCGATTGATGCATGCTGTATTGTATCGGAGAATCTTGCTTTTCCCTTTGTGTGTATTGACATCTACTGCTGCCGAGGCTGCTGCTACACTGGTTGTTTTCTCCAGCATTTGTTGTCGCGTGTGTGATAGAAGAGCCAGATCATCAGAGGAGTCTAGATTGTCCGGCTGCATCTTAGATGTTCATTGTATACCGTGCTTCCCCCCTACGCATTGACGTCTTAATGATCCAGTCGATCACCAGGAGAAAGAGAAACGGTGAGAGTGAGCAATCTTGCCTGACATCGGTCTTTACCTCGAACGAGTCTGTTAACTGTCCTCCATGCACGATTTTTCAATTTATTCCATTATAAGAATTCCGTATGATATTGACTATCTTCTCAGACACACCGTAATATCGAAGAAGCCTCCATAGTGTTGTCCTATCCACGCCATAAAATGCTTTCTCGTGGTCAATGAAGTTGATGTAGAGTGATGAATTTCATTCAATTGATTGTTCCACAATGATCTGTAGAGTTGCGATTTGGTCTGTACACGATCGATCCTTACGGAATCCAGCCTGCTGGTCTCGAAGTTGGGCGTCTACGGAGTCCTTTATTCTGTTTAACAATACCCTGTTGAAGACTTTTCCTGGTATTGAGAGAAGAGTGATGCCTCTGTATTTATCACACCTGCTGAGATCGCCTTTCTCTGGCATCTTTATCAGAAGTCCTTCTTTTCAGTCTATTGGTACTTGTTCTTCATCCCAAATCTTGCTGAAAAGAATGTGGAATGTCTTCGCAGTGACTGCCACATCTGCTTTCAATGTCTCTGCCGGAATGTTGTCTGGTCCTGCTGCTTTGTCGCTCTTGATTTGTCTGATGGCCATGCTGATCTCTTCAATTGTTGATGGGCCAACACCGATTGGGAGGTCCGTGGGTGCTGCTTCGCTGTTGGGTGGGTTCATTGAAGCTGGTCGATTCAAGAGTTCTTTGAAGTGCTCTACCCACCTGTTCCGTTGTTCTCCAATGTTGGTGACTACCTTGCCTTCCTTGCTTTTCACTGGTCGTTCTTGTGTACGGTAATTTCCAGCGAGTTTCTTTGTTGCGTCATACAGTTGTCTAATGTTTCCTTCTCTTGCAGCCTTTTCTGCCGTCATTGCCAAATCATTCACATCATAAATCTTTTAAATGAGGACCTTCCAACTCCCAGGGCAGGGTTTAAATGGTTTGAATTATTTTTTCTGGTTGGCGATTTCTTAGCGAGATAGTATTCTACGGGATGGGGTCGCTAACCCCATGCTCAACCTTTCTCTCTTATCCGGACTTGGGACCGGCAGAAGCTCCAGAGGGGCTCCAGGTGGAGTTAAATCCAAGTGCATAAAATATAATAATTAGACAAGAATTTCATGAATTTCATCATACTTCTTTCTTCTTCGTGTATATTTATAAACATATAAATATTAACGTATAGGTCATAAGTCTGAATTTTATACTTAAATTTAAGGAGTAAATGTGATCTTACTATCATTATTATTGTTTATCGTTTTGCTGAAGTATCTCACTCATTTAATGATAAATGGACTTTATATTAGCAAAGAAATGAGATTTCCATATGTATATTAGTCTGAGCTACAACAAACAAATAAATGGATCAACTATTAGAATTCAAAATATTTCACTAACATATTTTACTTTCAATTAGATTTGCTTGTAAACAACATCTTATTTACATCACGTGCATTTATAAGTTGATTTTAAATTTCATATGATATAGTTAACTCTCAAATGTGTTTGCTATGGTAATATGTTCTTTAGAATCTGTTACAATTTTTTGCCTTAACTACAATACTATTGGAGAACTTATCTAACCTATAAGTCATCTGATTTAGTTTGTTAGTCGTTAACACGTGAATGAAATGACATTATTCCGATATTTCTGTATTGAACACAGGTAGTTAAGTATATTGGTTGAGAAAATGAGTAGTACAAAACAATAATAATAATAATAATAATAATAATAATAATAATAATAATAATAATAATAATAATAATAATAATGGTCATTATGTTCAAACGAAACGTTGATCAGTAAGTATAACTTGTGAATTACGATTGAATTTAACATAAAGATATGGATAGTAGATTCTAATCTGTTAGATTATTCGGTAACGAACGAAGAACGGTCTACGATCAATCAATTATTGAATATTACGTAGAAATATGTATCATATGAATAAATAAAATCGTGATGTCAGTATAACAATCTTTTTGAAGATAGAAGTAATTCTAGTGAAAAGTTAATTATTTTGCAAACCGATGTCTTTAAGTGGTCAGAAATAAATTGCACTAACTAACACGAAACTCAGGTTTAGGGTTTCTGTTTGACCATCTCCAACTAATTAACATAATTTGGTCAAATTACGCTCTAATTATCTTTTGATAGAATATCTATCGGATATCACGTGACTTTGAGGAACTATGATATTTTAGTTTATCCATTTGACTTTGAACTATTAGTTCATTGGCTCTCAACTTAATTCGTATATTTTAGTTTGAGCATGAATGCAGTCAGTCTGATTTTATCGCGTCAACTATGGCTGAAAATCAAGCAAATGGGTTTCGACATGCAATTGACGTTTCTTCATCCACAGAACACTGAATTTAACTCCAATGAAGTTACACTTTGAGAGAGAACTTTTAAGTCGGGAATCTGGGTGTAGAAACTGAAAGATAAGTTTGAGAAGTGAAGCTAGAACTAGGTTTTAAGAGTTATAATGAATGTTTACGATTGCTCAACCCCGACTGTAGCTCTTCTACAGTTACTGACGGTCCCAATCCCTATTCAAAGAGAAGGGTTGGGTATGGGGTTGGCAACCCTATCCGAACTCTATCCTGGGAGTTGAAGGAATAATTATGATGTCTCATGATGAAAGCCGAGATCCTTCAGAAGCCATGAGAACGATGCCCCTTCTAACAACCAGAGCGATAATTTTTATAGGTACATGGCACATCCGGACAATGTGAGAGACCAGGAGGATCAGCCACACAGCAACGGAAATGAGTATATACAACTTGACGGTTCTCGGATTCAACGAAACTCATTAGACCCAAACTAGACAGCAAAGGCTAGATACTCGAGAGATAATTCTGTACTTCGGTCACGAAGAGCAAACTGTTCCACAGACTCAGGGAGTTGCTCTGATTCTGTCCAAAGAAGCATATAATGCACTTATAGGGTGGAAATCTCATGGATTCAGAGTCATCAAAGCATCCTTCAAAACAAAGAAGGAAGAGATCACAATAAATGTTATCCAATGTTATGCACCAACCAATGATAGCAACCACGACATTAAAGATCAGTTCTATGAGAGGCTGCAATCAATCATAGAGAAGTGACCAAGAAAGCCTCTCACCACCATGATGTGAGACCTAAACGCCTAAGTCGGAATGGACAACGCCAGATGTGAATATATCACGAGACAACATGGACTGACTGGGAGGAAGGAATGAGAATGGTGACATATTTGCAAATTTATGTGAATTCAACAAATTGATTATGGATACACAATATTCCTACACAAACGAACATACAAAGCTACATGGGTCTCACCAGATCACACCACGGAGAACTAAATCGACCGTATTTGGATGAGTAAAGCATTCAGAATGACAAAGAAAGACATGAGAACAAAGAGAGGAGCTGACATAGTTTCACATCAACACTAGCTTGTCGTGGCCAAGATGAAAGTGAAGCTACAGAAGCATTGGACAACTGGACAAACAGCATTACAATCGTTCAATACAGCCTTCCTTCGAGATACTGGCAAACTCAACGGATTCAAGATATCTCTGAACAACAGGTTCCAAGACTGACATGATCAGCAGAGAGAAGAATAAGAAACAACTACTATGGGGGACAATTGGAAATGGATCAGAGAAGCACTAACTTCAACATGTGAAGAGGTTGTGGACCGCAACAAGCATCATCATGAGGAATGAATCTGTATGGAGAGAGTGTGCAAGATTGAAGAACTGTAGAACAAGCAGGCAGAAATTAACAATAGCTGAACGAAGACGGAGAAAGTCAAGGCGTAGATCGAATACACAAAGGCGAAAATACGAGTGGAGAGGAGCCTTAGAACAGAAGATCAGAAATACGTGTAAGGTCTAGCAACGACAGTCGGATAAGCTACGAGAGAATGGATTATGAGACAACTATAGGATGCAACGAAGAAAGTAGAAGGAGGATTTATTGTAAACTGGGGTGATCGTTCAAATATGAAGAAGGCAAGCGAATCACTGAGATTGTAGAACAGAGGAAGAGGTGGGTAGAACACTTTGAGTGACACTTGAATAGACTATCTTCATTGAGTCAACTGGACATCGAAGCAACACACGCGGACATTGCTATAGATGTCACTCCACCAACGATCGAATAAATCAGACTGACTTGTCATCAGACAAATCAAGGGTGGGAAAGCAGCAATACCTGAGAATATACCATCTGAAGCACTGAATTCAGACATAGAAAAGAGTGGGTGAGTGAGTGAGTGCAAATATGCTTCAAATCCTATTCGAAATGTTTGCGAGGATGAACTTTTGTCACAGACAGATTGAAAAGAAAGATATATCATGAAGATACGAGAGAAAGGAGATCTGAGTGAGTGTAAGAACTAGAGTCATCACACTACTGTCAGTACGAGGAAACGTTTTCAACAGAGTGTTGCTGAACCGGATGGGAGATTCAGTTGATGTCCAACCTCGAGATCAACTGGTCGGATTTCGTGAGGATCGGTAGTGCACAGATCGAATTGTGACACCACAGATCATCGTTGAACAATCAATTGATTGGAAGTCGTCACCATACATCAACTTCATTGACTACGAGAAAGAATTCGACAGTGTAGTAAGTAGAACATTATGGAAAGTTCTTGCTTGACAGTGTGGTGTACCTGAGTAGATCGTCAACATCATCCGGAATTCATACGAAGGAATACATTGCGGAGTTGTGCATGGAGAACAGCTGACAGATGCATTCCAAGTGAGGACCGGAGTTAAACAAGGCTGCCTACTCTCCCTCAACATTGTTCTTCTGGTGGTTGACTGGATAATGAAGAGCCCGATATCTGAGGGAAAGTACGGAATACAATGGACAGCTCGGAACCAGCTAGACGACTCGGGCCTCACAGACGACCTAGCCCTCCTATACCATACACACGAACAAATGCAGATGAAGTCAACCAATGTAGCACCAGCCTCTGCATCAGTAGGCCTCAACACACACACACACAATTGGAGAAGCGCCACTCTCAAATACAACATGTAGAAACTCTGGAAAATGTGAAATCTTTCACGTTCCTGGTTGTTAGCATCATCGATGAACAAGGAGGATCCGATGCAGACGCGAATGCCAGGACTGACAAATTATGGACCGCATTCTTACAATTGAAGAACATATGGAACTCAAAATAACTGTTTGCCAATCAATATCAAAGTCAGAATCTTGAATACGAACGTCAAGACAGACCTGACGTACGTAGCTGAAACTTGGAGAACTACTATAGCCATCATCGAAAATGTACGAGTATTTAAAAACGATTGTCTACGTAAGATACTCAAAATCTGTGGGCCGGACATAATCAGCAACAAACTACTGTGTAAGAGTACAAACTAGCTTCCAGTTGAAGAGGAGATTAGAAAAGACATTGAAGTTGGGTATGACATACATCGCTGAATCACCATTCTGCATCACGTGTCAAGCGCTGACCTGGAATTCTGAAGAGAGGTAGTTAGGGATCAGGTGAAAAGAATTGATGAAAATCAAAAATCACTGAGTAGGTCTTCAATAGAATTTGAGTAATGCTGAACACTAGACAAGTATAATATTAATCGGTAAATGGTGGCCAATCAGTGTTCATTTTTTTCATTGATAGCATGTAACTTTTCAGGAGTAAGGACCTATGACCCTTCTTATCTTTATCTCTCATATTACTTATAATTAGGGATAAACAATTAAAATTAGTTCAGGTTTGTTATTTAATGAAAGAATCATTCAAACCATACAAATTACATTGTGAGCACTTGGAAAGCATCGAAGACTTAACATGGTTTCTAAGCATAAAATATAAATGGAAGAATGTAAACTACTTAATCGTTTATTTTTAGTTTAAAACTTCACAAATGCGTAAATTTTTTCCAAACGTTCAGTTATAATCAACAGATGATCACGTCTGTACACCAATGCCAGTTATATAGTTCCAGTGGTCAATATTTGACAAGTTTACTTTATAGCAAAGATGGATGGTGGTTAGCAGTGGAATCTAGGACTCATGTTTCGTTCTATTTGGGACTCGTCATCTGGATGTACCTGGATCCCAGAATCGATGTTCACTCCGAGACTCGAACCCAGTACCGTTCACTTCAAACGCCACTGCGTTATTCACTTAGCTAGTGAGTCCTGATAGCCACATGTTTGTGCCATGAGGTGAAGTTTAAATTCACTTGTTATTGTTTGCTTGTATCTTCCCATTGTTGTTCAAGACTTGAATTGATCAGTCTCTTATTGGCATATGTGCATCTTGTGTGGATTGCCTCTATATTGCCTTAAGTCACAAGCTTTACAAGTAAAGATCTTTACCAACAAGAGACTGATCAATTGAAGTCCTAAACAACAATACCAAGTGAGTTTAGGCTATTAATGATAAAAAAATAATCATTCTGAAATATAATCATCAAGAATGTAAACATAGTAACTTAATAAGTCGTAGTTAAACAATAACAGTTTTCAGTTTTTAACAGACTCAAATATCTTACATTTAATTATTTAGATAATAGATGTGTTAGCTACAGAAAACTAAGATGAAATAAGCAAAGATGGATAGTGGCTAGCAGTGGAATCCAGTTTGACGCGCGTTTCGTCCTATTTGGGACTCGTCAGCTGAATGCACCTGCATCTCAAAGTTGATGTTCACTCTGGGACTCGAACCCAGTACCTTTCGCTTCAAACGCCATCACGTTATCCACTCAGCAAGTAACTATCAGGACTCAGTAGCTCAGTGAGTGAACATCAACTCTGAGGTGCAGGCACATCCAACTGACGAGTCCCGAGTAGGACGAAACGCTCGTCAACTGGATTCCACTACTAGCCACTATCCATCTTTGTTTATAATGCTTGTGAAATAAGGCTATATCAAGGCAATACGCACAGTATGCACATATGCCAATTAGAGACTAACCAGTTGCAGTCCTAAGCATCAATGGGAAGATTCAAACAAACAATACTACGATGAAATAACTCTAGTTGCAAGAGTAAATACAGGTTTTTTTTTTATAAAAAAATCGATTATATATTCACTATTTGCAATATTATATTACCTTAGAGTTTATACAAATCGGATTATTATCATATAAGTTATTGATTATTATTTATCCTTAATGAGTTTGACTCAATTAATGATGATTTTAAAAAAATTAAACAATTTAAACTATTAATCAATAATTGTATTGTGATTTCGGACTAATGTAGTTGGATATGAAATAAATTTTTATCAGAAGGGGTTTTGTGGATATTTTAATTATTTTAATGGTTGAGATATTGAATCAATTGAAGGTAGACCATTATGGAAAACCTGAAAGCACTTGGAAAGCCGTTTCGTCCTATTACTATAATATCCACAAAATCCCCTTCTGATATTAATCAACATATGCTTACTAGTAACTGGCTTCAAGAGCTATTTCCTGGAGTTCTAGTGAGAAGCAGTGACCAGTGGAGTTCATCCAGGTCTGTTGTGAGATATCAACTCACTGAAGACAATGGTGGATGTATCGCTCAATTTCTTTGATTGGTTGAATTTAGACATTAACACCGTTGGATGCTAGCTCAGTGGTCCAGAGGATAAGTGCTCGCGAGCGAGACTGATAGATCCCGGGATCGAATCTCGCGAGGCGGGATCATGGATGCGCACTGCTGAGAAGTCTCAACATAGGACAAACCGGCAATCCAGTGCTTCCAGATTTTCCATGGTGGTCTAGCTTCAATTGATTCATTATCTCAACTGTTCAAATAAATTCTTATTTACATATTTTTTTGTCTTATTTCTTGCCTTTATTAGTACATGTCTATGAATAGTTTTCTGGGAGAAAAAAAATAATTAAGTTATGGCTATTTATAGTATAAATATTGTAGCGCATACAGTGGTTTTTTTAAGCAATAGTTTTAGTAAAGGGAAATAAGTTTTCCTTTCTACATCTAAGTGGACAACAAAGTAACAATTGATCATGGGTTAATTTTATAGTATGTCTTTAATAGTTTATGAAGTTAAATTATTTTCAATAAAATATCAAAAACATTTTAAAGGCTGACAGGAAAAGTTAACGAAGACAATGATCTTTGTTGATGATATTTCCACAAAAGTGAATACGGTTGTAATATTAGTCTTCAATTTGGAGTTAAGTTCCAAATTTAGTAAAGAAGATGTAAGGATTTTGAAATGGTTAAACTAGACTGGTTCAAAATTTCATGTTCGCCTCAATATTTTGAGGTCAACTGAAGACGTATAGTACACTGAAATATTCAGAGATATCACTTTTGGTGAAGAATTTAGAATCCTTGGAATAATGTTTGATGAGCAGATATCAATTTTCAGTATTTGTTACATCTGAAAGGATTTAACAAACTTGATAGTCATTTATTTATTTATTTAAAGTCGATTGAGTACACTTCTGGTTTGGTAACAATTATAATAATGACAATAGTTGTTCACATAAAAAGCAAACACAAACTAAGTTAACCTCAACAATTTACATTCAAAGTTAGATTTCGTGAAGATTTTTATGCTGTTCGTTTAATCTGAGAAAGATATGCGTTAATTTTCCCGCAAATTTATTCATTCTACTTATGTAGCATTTAGATGGGTAAAATATTCAAGTAGACATAATCTTGGATTTTTCTCTGGCAAAGTAATATTAGAAGTGGGTAGTTTAATTAAGTTCATACAGCAAGTTATTGGTTAATCGGTGGTAATTGTTACTTAAGTAAAAATTTATTCCAAATCGATTTATTATTCAATCTACATAAAACCTGTCTATATTAAGATATAGCTATTAGAACCAAGTTTTAATCTAATATAATCCTTACATGCTTGAATTTTATCTTTTTACTTGTGCCATGACACATTCATTGAAAATAATCATATCGACTGAGCAACCCAGGGTAATAAAAGTCATGTTTTATCTGATTTTATTTAACAACATTATAAATTCACTTCCAAGCACAATTTTATTTGATGAATATTCTACAAAAGCTGTAAAGCTTTAGACTGTAGTGAACTATTAACTCTCATGTATTTATGTGAGTATAATTTATTGATCAAAGCGTTTCTTTAAAAGAAAGCAAGAAACCGTACATATCTAGGCTGTTCAAACAAAGAAATAACATTTAGTGTAACTTAAGATCAGAACATTCTAAAAAAAAAAACGAAAAGAAAGCAAGAATACAAACATACAGAAACTGGAATCATAAAATCGTTTCTTTTTGCGACTGTATCATATGAAACATTAAAAGAGGTCATTCAGTCATAATATTAGATGAATGACAATTTGTAAAATTAAAAAAAAGCTTACTAACAACAAAATTATCATAATGTGAATTGACCTTTCAAATGTTTTTTTAAAGTAATGATTGATGTCTATTGGAAAATATACATCAATTTTCTTGTCGAACAATAACCATTGAAATACTCTAGTCTATTGATCATCAGTGAATACAATATAGTTACTAGGCTAAGTGTATTACAAGATTAAATTAAACATTTAGCTAAATTGTGTTTAATACATCTTGTGAATCATATCCTTTTTTTAAATTAATTTTAACGATTTCAGTTTAATGATTTACTTGTACAAACTAGTAATTTTGTTAATATTTAGGGAACAGATAGGTGACGGATAATTAATGAATTAATAAGTCATAAAGCATTGGATTTGCTTACGGATAAATACTCAGCTTGACTAGTTCCAAGTTCAGTTAAGATGTAAGATTTTATCATATTGTTTTTATTTGTAACCAATGGACGATATGCCATTTGATTCAAGTAAGTTGATTGATTTATTCGGAATTCCAAACAGATTTATTGTTTCATTGAAAAGAACTTTAATATCAAAAGGAATTATTCTTTTACTATGAGTTACGGATGTTTATGATCGAGTTATTAGTTATCTTGCAACCACCTTGATAAAAGGATCAACATTTTCCACTGTCATAAATAGTGACATATTAAATTTTAAATTTCTTCCTATTTAAATTGTCGAATTGCTCGTTATTTCAATCATACAAAATTTTTATTGTGATACCTTGTTACAGGGATCATACAATGTGCACTAAGATAAAAGCGACAGTCATGGGCCATACCTAGCTTATACTTGGAACTAGTGACTATGAGGGTGGTTATTAAATAACTGCAAAACTGAAATAGTTTAGCATGTAATCAGATAGCTCTCTCAACCTGTTTAAACATTTCATAGAGGAGTGTGAAAAAAATACAGTATTCTGTTGTTGGCAAACCATACAATATGAGTTTTCCCAGCTTTGCGAAACTTTGGAATGAAGAGATAATGAAACAATTTCTTTTGAATCAGTACTTTATCTTCAACATTTTATTGAATATTATATTAAACAAGTGATTCACTTGAAGAACGGTCTAAAACAATTTTTCTTGTTTTATCGACTGTATACAAATCCTAATTTTTATGCAAACACTTTATTTCAACATCAAATACGAAGCCAAGAAATCTTTCGAAAACTTTGTTTGCAATGACGTATCACTCTCTATTTAGAATCCATAATAATTTGAAGCAATTAGTCCCATTGATAAATTCCGATAGTGTAGTCAGGAAAAGAAAATTATCAGAACTGTGTGACATATTAGCGCAATACATTTCGAACAGTCTGATCACACATATACTTGTTAAGAACATTTATATGTAAAGATAAAAGGTCAACTAGGCTAGAAATGGAGGGTAAGAGGAGACAAGTATAATAAAGCAAATAATGTGGAAACAATTTGAAGCCTCATCACTCTGGATAATAAGCTAACATTACCAGGGTAGTTTTAAGGTGAGAACAAACTGTTTTTTAATACATAAAAGGGGTTTGAATTTTCGTATGGCTAAGGCTTCTAGTCTAGCTGACCTTCTATTTTTACATATAGGTGTTCTTAACAAGTATATGTGTGATCAGATTGTTCGAAATCCATTGCACTAATATATCATATAGTTCTTATAGTCTTCGTCGTCCATAGTAATTTGGTAAAAAAAGTCATGTAACCTGTCCAACTGAAAATCAAGTTTAGTCTGATAGGATCGAAATTCCCCATCTTAAAGTGGGTGATCTAACTTAGATCGGTTCATGATTTCAAAGAACAATACAAATGGAAGATGAAAATTTCATTTATGCTTGAAATAGACTCTTATATTAGTTTAAAATAATTTTAAGATTTGAATTATTTCACACAGTTTAAATTTTTCATTATTATTTGAATTCATTCGTGATATATTCTGACAACTACATGAAATCCCACTGATATACAATTAAAACATACACTTATTCAACACTCGTTTTTGTGTTCCGTATGCAGTCAGTTGATCTTCTGACTAATTCTCACTAGAACTCGACAAACACAACTACGTGTTATCCAATCGTGACTAATAATACTAATAGGGATAACAATCTGATCTCATTATATCTGGAATGATGTAGATGAGGAATGATAGAGATGGTGAGGAAGTGAGAAACTGTCAAATTCAAACAGCTTCTATTACTTTTGCCTCGTAACCCTGTTTATTGGTTCCAGTTGTGAATCATCAGTTGTTATGGAGCATTTATTTAACCAATGAATGCTATGAATACTAGGGTTCATACACCAGATCCATGAGATGAACTAGTTCATCTTATTTATACCAATGCTGAATTTCACTAGTTAGAATAGTTAATTAATATGACCTTGTTCATAACTTAAGACCTTATGTGATCACTAAGGCGTGATATTGACCTACATGCACAACTGCATGAAACTCGTTCTAAATGAGTCAAATTCATTGGAATAAATGCTGTCGTCATTCAAACGTGATTGGACATTTTAGTGTGACGGAAAATTGTTTCCCACTCTATGCACTCTGAATTATTTCATTTGAGATTATTCCCATGAAAATGATCAAAATGAATCATGGATTGGAATGAAGAAATTAACTGAATGTTACCTGAAAATTTTCTACTCATATAATTTATACATCATGTCTATGATATTCTCACTGTCTTATTATCCAACAAAACCATCGTTTTTAATGTTCCGTAGGAGTCTATGTGAAATATTTTGCAATCAGTAATATAATCAGTTATAGTTGAAGTAAATTTATTAAATATCTCAAACTCAATATTGTTGAGTTGCAATAAGTAAGAACTGGTGAACCTTGATTTCATGTTATTTGACTTTCATCACCATGATGTATATGCAATGTTGTCCCAATCTGATGATACATAACTTGAAGAAGTTATTCGAGTAATAAATCCTAGCTAACTCCTGAGTATTGTACCTTTCGTTTAGTCACATAGGAACGTTGCGAAATTGATCGGTAGAACAGAATACGGTAAAGCTAATGTTTTCGTCCACTATTACAGTGTTCGCCCGATTCTCCTGGGCTGATTAAAACGAAAATATTACTGTCTCATTCAGTTTCACTGTCACTCCTACTCTCTCTAGTAAATATGTGAAGAGCTCGAATCACAGATTGCATAGAAATATTAATTCTTCATTAATTACAATAAATCAAACCCAACTAACTAAAATTGTTTGTTTAGCATAAAGTGAGTTACGATGGATTCCGAAATATCCATCAGCTGCGCGTCTCCTGATTTCTCTCTTTACTTAAATTCATCTGTCATTATTCCATAAACACAGAGATTATCCTGTTCTATTGTTATTGTAGACTTGGTTATAAGCTTTTTATTAATTGGAAGACGTTTTGTTATTACATTTAAAAACGACAAACAGAAGCTTGGGATACGCGTCTATACATTCCGAAAACATAAACTATGCAAGAGACTGATTTGAGATTGATGGATTGAAGATTATAAGTTTTTAGAGAAAAATTATTTTCACAAAAAGACGACGTTCTTTGAAAAATTGTTATAGAACAGAAGTACTAAACAGTGTGTTTTGTTCTTAGATTGATCTAATACAAAGATTTTTTTCGAAAGATTCCAACTCCACAAATTTTCAAGATGACTTTTTTTGCTTTTAAATTAATGAACGAAATTATCACGCTGAATGATAATTTCACTGGACTAGTGATATAAAGTTCCATATCTGGCGCCATAAGTTTCAACTTGTAAGGTAGATAAATTGGTCGTCAGTGAAACCAAATAATAATGATAATAATAATAATAATAATAATAATAATCTGATTCTGAGGGAAACTCCGCCTGTAGCTCCTCCAGGGGCTACTGCCGGTCCCAAGCCCGGGTAAAGGAGGAGGGTTGGGCATGGGGTTAGCGACCCCATCCCGTAGAAAATCAACTCGCTAAAAAAACGCTAACCAGAAAAAATCATTCAAACCATTCAAACTCTGCCCTGGGAGTAGAAGGAAAAATGACGTCTCATGATGAAAGCCGAGTTCCTTCGGAAGTCATGAGGCCGATGCACCTTCTTACAACCAGAGCGACAATTTTTATAGGTACATGGAATGTCCGGACAATGTGGGAGACCGGCAGAGTCTTCCAAATTTCTGCGGAAATGAGGAAATACAACCTGGAAGTGCTTGGAATCAGTGAAACACATTGGACGCAGGTTGGACAACAACGACTGTCTTCAGGGGAACTTCTGTTATACTCCGGTCATGAAGAAGAAAATGCCCCACATACACAAGGAGTGGCACTGATGCTGTCTAGAAAAGCACAAAATGCACTTATAGGATGGGAATCTCATGGACCGAGGATCATCAAAGCCTCCTTCAAAACAAAGAGAGAGGGCATTACAATGAACATTATCCAATGCTATGCGCCGACCAACGACTACGATGAAGACGCTAAAAACCAATTCTACGATAGGCTGCAGTCAATCTTCGAGAAGTGCCCAACCAAGGACCTGACCATTCTAATGGGAGATTTCAATGCCAAGGTTGGAAAGGACAACACTGGATACGAAGACGTCATGGGACAACATGGACTGGGAGGAAGGAACGAAAACGGTGAGAGATTTGCAAACCTATGTGCCTTCAATAAACTGGTCATAGGTGGCACCATATTCCCACACAAAAACATACACAAAGCCACTTGGATTTCACCGGATCACACTACACAAAATCAAATCGACCATGTCTGCATCAACAAAAAGTTCAGGAGGACGATGGAGGATGTGAGAACCAGAAGAGGAGCTGATATAGCATCCGATCACCATTTGCTGGTCGCCAAGATGAAACTAAAACTCAAGAAGCACTGGACAATGGCGCGGACAACATCACAAAAGTTTAACACGGCCTTTCTTCGAGATGCTGACAAACTCAACGAATTTAACATAGACCTCAGCAACAGGTTCGAGGCCTTTCATGACCTACTCAATGGAGAGGGAACCACCATAGAGAGCAGCTGGAAAGGTATCAAGGGGGAACTCGTTTCAACATGTCAGGAGGTTCTGGGCCAAAAGAAGCACCATCACAAGGAATGGATCACTGTTGGTACACTGGATAAAATTGAAGCAAGGAGGAACAAGAAGGTAGCAATCAATATCAGCCGAACAAGAGCGGAAAAAGCCAAGGCACAAGCCGAATACACAGAGGCAAACAAGCAAGTGAAGAGGAGCATCAGGACCGACAAACGTAAATATGTGGAAGATTTAGCGATGACAGCGGAAAAGGCTGCAAGAGAGGGAAACATGAGACAACTGTATGATACAACAAAGAAACTTGCTGGAAATTACCGTCAACCAGAAAGACCAGTGAAAAACAAGGAAGGCAAAGTAATCAACGATATTGAAGAACAACGAAACAGGTGGGTAGAACACTTCAAAAAACTCTTGAATCGACCAGCTCCACTGAACCCACCCAACATCGAAGCAGCACCCACAGACCTCCCAATCGATATTGGCCCACCAACAATTGAAGAGATCAGCATGGCCATTAGACAAATCAAGAGTGGCAAAGCAGCGGGACCAGACAACATCCCGGCAGAGGCACTGAAAGCAAATGTAACAGCAACTGCCAAGATACTCCACATCCTCTTCAGTAAGATTTGGGACGAAGAACATGTACCAACAGACTGGAAAGAAGGACTTCTCATCAAGATACCAAAGAAAGGCGATCTGAGCAAGTGCGACAACTACAGGGGCATCACTCTCCTCTCAATACCAGGAAAAGTCTTCAACAGAGTATTGTTAAACAGGATGAAGGATTCCGTGGACGCTCAACTTCGAGATCAACAAGCTGGATTTCGTAAGGATAGATCGTGCACAGATCAAATCGCAACTCTACGTATCATTGTGGAACAATCAATCGAATGGAATTCATCACTGTACATCAACTTCATCGACTACGAGAAGGCATTTGATAGCGTGGACAGGACGACACTATGGAAGCTTCTTCGACACTACGGCGTGCCTGAGAAGATAGTCAACATCATACGGAACTCCTATGATGGACTAAACTGCCAAATCGTCCACGGAGGACAACTCACCGACTCGTTCGAGGTAAAGACCGGTGTTAGGCAAGGTTGCCTACTCTCACCCTTTCTCTTTCTCCTGGTGATCGACTGGATTATGAAGACGTCAACATCTGGAGGAATGCACGGGATACAGTGGACAGGCAGGATGCGGCTTGACGATTTAGACTTCGCGGATGATCTGGCTCTTCTATCACAAACGCAACAACAAATGCAGGAGAAAACGACCAGTGTAGCAGCAGCCTCAGCAGCAGTAGGTCTCAATATAAACAAAGGGAAAAGCAAGACTCTCCGATACAATACAATATGCACCAATCCAATTACACTTGACGGAGAAGCTTTGGAGGATGTGGAAATCTTTACATATCTGGGCAGCATCATTGATGAACACGGTGGATCAGATGCAGATGTGAGGGCGCGGATCGGCAAAGCAAGAGCAGCATACCTTCAGCTGAAAAACATCTGGAGCTCAAAACAATTGTCAACCAACACCAAGGTTAGAATTTTCAATACAAATGTCAAGACAGTTCTTCTGTATGGGGCAGAGACGTGGAGAACTACGAAAGCCATTATCCAGAAGATACAAGTGTTTATTAACAGCTGTCTACGCAAGATACTTCGGATCCGATGGCCAGACACTATCAGCAACAAGTTACTGTGGGAGACAACAAACCAGATTCCAGCGGAGGAAGAAATCAGGAAGAAGCGCTGGAAGTGGATTGGGCACACTTTGAGGAAATCACCCAATTGTGTCACAAGACAAGCCCTCACATGGAATCCTGAAGGTCGAAGGAGAAGAGGAAGACCAAAGAACACATTACGCCGAGAAATAGAGACAGACATGAGAAGAATGAACAAGAACTGGAAAGAACTAGAAAAGAAGGCCCAGGACAGAGTGGGTTGGAGAAAGCTGGTCGGCGGCCTATGCTCCATTGGGAGTAACAGGCGTAAGTAAGTAAGTAAGTAAGATTCTGAGGGAACGAATGAAGCCTGAAAATTATGATGATCATTGCGCACCATGTGGTTGGATTTCCTAGCTTTGTTTTATTGCTTTGTGAATAAGAACCTTTAGCCAGAGGTTCACAAGTGACTTTCTAACATGACCATCTTCATTTATGTGAACTATTCGCCAAGTATTTTAGCTCTCAAACAAAGTGTAACACATTTTTGGTACCCTACTGTACCTACTTTTAATTTGTTATACGTAAATAAACTAAAATCCATATTTGATACTACTTTTTATAAAAGGTTTAAGGGTTGTGAACAGATTTTTACACATGTTTCATTTACAATATATATCTATCTGCATGCGTCATAGTTGAACGTTTCACATATAAATACCAAATTGAATCCAGAAAGAACGTCTGTATAATTTATTGGTAAATAATATGTATTTACCTGAGAATGTCTTAGTGTTAAATCCAGAATTTCAGGAGTTATAAAATAGATCTCTTGAAACAAAATAGATTTCACGATAATTTTCACTTTCGTTCTATTTGAAGTTGGACTCAGGGAACTGAAATATCTGATATGCTGTTAATTCACATTAATGTTCCCTTTCCCATCAAACTTTAAATATAAAGCCTCAAAATAGTTTATTAGTAGATTTTTTATTATTAACAGTGAATGAGCAGTAATAAATTTGAGAACAAACAGATTTCCGTATGATTTAAATTTATATTTTTATGAAATGTATTTAACTGCCTACAAATTATGTGACGTAATTTAAAAAAGTGGTCAAAATTGGTCCATCATGGCTCAATGTCGTAAGAGAATTGAAAAAAAGAGAGATATTTAAGCAGAGATGAATGTTCCAAACAGCCAATCTATGTGAACTAGAAACTTATTTGGTTGAACAGATAACTCCACTTTTGTAGTCATTAAAACGTTGGTTTTAATTAAGGTTAGAGACTGAATGGGGAAATAAGCTTATTGGTCACTTTATGACCTTCATTTAGCTGATTTATTAAACTATTAAACAGTAATAATGTTTACAAATAATCAATTTCTTCCCGTTTAGTCTAGGGTGGTTAGTGAATATTATCAGTTAAATTAAGAATGTATCGATCAAAAGAGGTGAATAGAAATCTTGGTAAACTGATGTTTTAGTGCCGTGCTTCGTTAATAGATCACCTCGATAACCGTTATAATACCAATCTTAACGGTGCAAAAAATCAGAAGACAAAGAGAAGCTGCAATTACAGTTTATTGTCAAATGACGCAGACCAGAAAGTTACAAACACATGAGTAAATATTAGCGAGCAGTGAGCAGCAGCGCAAGCAATTACTTAGGTGATTTATAGTCAAATTTAATAAGGGCACAGCGAAACAAAACAAAAGCTGATGATAGGATTTGCGTGCGGAGTATGAGTCATCGAATGATACTTAAGCAATCAACATTTTAGCTAGAGTGTCATGTGCTCTAGTGGTCATAACAATACAAAGTATATGCAAATTGTTATTATCCAAATGACGATGTCTGTTAAGTAAGTTTATTAAAAAGGCTTAACCAAAATTGATCATACTCGAAATCGATTGTAGAATAGTTACTATAATGTTAAAAGAAAAAAATACGGTTAAGTGTTTATATCCGACTGGTTCTGATAGACAACTCTGATGAATGTAGTTATTGGTTTTCAGCTACTTTTGTTAATCAGTAGTTTATACTGTCAAGTTTTAAAACTGGTTATAAACTTCCTTCCCAAGTAGTCTACTTCCTTATTAGAATTCTGAAGGGATATTAGTTGTGTGAAAGTGGCAGATTGCCTATGTTGATTAGTCGCTGTCCAATGACTGTGTATTTTATTTATTTATTGGTCTCGAAATAAGTCGAATCAAGTATCTAATTCTCATTTTCCCGAGGCTTTCTATTTGATATTAGTTTATGGTAAAATCCATCTGAAGATCATACCGATACCTGTAAAACAACTTCTGAATTATTAACTAAATGTCCATCGATAACTAATTTCCAGAAACTTAACTGGGACATCATATTATATGGAAGAGAGATCTATCCACTGATGATAATACACTAAGATAATGTCACATCACAAAATTGATTAAGTACGAAAGCGGTTATCACTGGATTCTATCTAAGTTATCCTGGGGCTTAAAGCTCACCACAAAACTGAAAAGTTCTGTATTTGATTCAGCGCTAAATGTTCATTACTAAAACACTCAGAAGCATGGAGGAAAAAAGGTGCTCAGTATTTCCTCTATTCTAAATGGCTTTACAATTAATTCGTGACAGAAACTATCCTCCATCTATTTTATTATTGACTTATATGAAACACACTATGGAAGTTCACCTTAATCGAACGATAATTATCTCAAGTTATGAGAAAATAGTGAGCGGCCTATGCTCCTCGACGAGGGGTAACAGGCGTAAGTAAGTAAGTATGAGAAAATATATCTGTTACAGTACTTACTTACGCCTGGTACTCCCAATGGGGCATAGGCCGCCGAATATCTGTTACAGTACTGATTAATATGTACGTGTAAGTAAAATATTCAACATTAAAGTTTTTAAATAATTAACTATTTCTATCGATTTTTCTCTGATAAGACGTGTTCCAAAAAAGATATAATCAGAAACTTTTAAACTATATTTAACCTCATAAATTGAATAATTCAACATGATAAGGATATTTTAAGGTGAAAGTTGTTTCAATACTTTTATTCACAATTAACAGAAATACGTTTAAAGATAATTATGAAATTATTAAAGATTTATAGTATTGACCTACAAATACATGAGTTAAATTTTATACATACGTTTCTTTATAGATATTTGCATAGTGTTGCGCCCCCCCATCGGGCGCAACGGCTTTTCCCCAAAATGCCCTGGTACTGCAGAGAGTGGGGAGAGTCCGCTCTCCTTCTCCAAATGCTGTCACATGGCCACGCGTATATAGCCTCTGTCAGGGAAGTCCTACTCACTACCTTCTCGTGACGGGGGTGTTGTTTACGAAATTGAGAGGACGAAAAACGAATGTCCGATGCTTTAACCGGGCTGGTGAGCACGGAGGATCCACCTAGGGGAGTTGGGAAACCCTGATTCCAAACCAATGATGCACATGGGCTTCAGTATCCTGAGGGAACAAATGGCGTATAAATCAACCGTTGGTCACCGGCTACCATGGACCTGCATCTCCTCACGATGCTCCACTGCCTTGTGGATGAGACCCTTAGGTCAAAGGCTCGGGGTGTGGGCCCCTAAGAAAACCACTGCCTCAGTTTGGGCACCTGGGCAGTATCATAGCTCTCACACAAATCAAATGAGATTTGTGTGGCGCATATATATCTGGTGCTTCCTTGTACCAATATTTATGTGTTCAAATAAATAAATAAATAAATGTTCAAACAAGTTTAACGATAGCATAATTTTGAAGCTAGTACAGTGGTGAATTCCCTAGATATTCCAGTTTATGTATTGGTTAAATATATAGCGTAGCAAAATGTTCTGTCTGACTTCAAAGGTATGAAGCCTAATCACTTGATATTGGTCTACATGACATAACTAGAACACTTTCATTTGTGTCTTATAATTATTGGGAACACAATGTCTACATTTATGTTCAAAATGAGTGTTAATAAACAGTTTGTTGTTTTCAGTATTTTAGATGCAATAAATACTCAACTTTTCAGGTCTCACATTGTCCCACTTCGACATATGTTTAAATTTCCATGCTGTTTACTTCCATATTTAACTGTTTCATATCAAAAATTGCTTCTAGATTTAAGATTATGTAAGTTTTATAATACTGAAAATTCTGTGATTAATAACCTTAAGTAAATTAAAAGTGTTTGATTTACGATTTGTCTGTGAATAAAAATCAATTGAAACTGTCATTATTATTGATTTTTTAAATATGACCTTCAGCAATTCAAAATGATTTACGTCTAACTATTTGTTATTCATCATAAAACATTATTCAGTTTATAGACTTTGTTAAAATCCTCGAAATCTTGTTTGATTCACTATGAAATAATGGAATCCAAGCTTGTATCAAGGTGTATTTCACCTCCAGAATATATATCAAAACAAATCTGTTTTATAATGAATAATCTTACTGAATATAATCTAAAAAGTCAAGTAGATGAAATCACTACTATTATGCCATATCACTTTACTCAATGGCTTGCTTATTCAATTCTAAATCGTATTGCTTCAGAACCAAGTCAACATAATGTATATTATAAGTTTATAACAATGATTTCAGAACATTATACAAATTTTGAGACAATGATGTTAGAAATTTTAACAAAAGAAATTGATTATTTATTAAAACTACCAAATCTTAATGTCTCTAATGGTAAAATATTAAAATATTTTGGTGGATTTTTGGGTCGTTTAACAATGGCCTATGATATTCCTTTACAACTAGATATCAAATCATTAATTTATACAACTTTTAAAGATAAACCAAACTTATTAGATTATATCATCTCATTTATATCGGAATTATTAAAAAATATAAAATATAGTAAACGGATAAAACTATCTAATCCATGGGTTACAGAAATATTACAAGTCATTAAAGAATTACATCATATCACTGATAAATTAAATGTACAATTTGAAATTGAATTATTGTTTAACTTTTTAGAATGTGATTTTAATGAATGCAAATCTACTTATTATCTTAAAAGATGTATTGAAAAAAAATGAGAAGGAAAGATAAAATAAACAAACAACCACCTAACTAGATTGACGTTAGATGTAATACATATATATACGAGTTAATGATCTTCTTGCCCGGAATAATAATAATAATAATAATAATTATTATTATTATTATTATTATTGTTATTGGCGAGTGGATACAAAAGTACCGATCATTATTTCAAATCATCCAATCAATAACTAGTTGTTATTTTTGTTTTTATTGTTTGCAATTTTTGTTGTTTTCTTTTTTTAAAGTAAATATAAACATGTGACCATTTTTGGGAATATTGTTTAATAAAGATGAATTATAAAATTATATAAATGGTAAAAACTGCATTGTGATCATTTCACACGTTATAATAGTAAGTTATAAATAGGTAAATTACTTATTACAAACAATAATATATTTGTAAGTTATAAAGAGTTAAAATGTTAGTAATAAAGTGAATTTTAAAACTAAATCTGTATATCTAATTTAATATTGAATAGAGTAAAGTGATAGGAATCTTTGAATGATTATATTTGAGTATACTAGGTGGTATATTAGACAAATCCACGAAATAGCTGTCAGTCAGTTTAAACCGGACTGTTGAAAAATTAATGTCTTTAAAACCGAGACACGCAATATTGTGGTGTGGGCTACTTATATCTACACAAGTAGTATATAACGATGGTCGGACGTTGAATGTATTTCACTAGAACATCGATAAGGGGAGAACGGAAACGGGACGCAATTGGTATGAAAATGCATGAACAATAATAATCGGAGACTATGAACTGATATTTGAAGAAGGAATGGTCAAGATTGAAACAATTGATTGATAATTTGCAGATTAACTGTTGACTATATGGTTGTCAGATTTTAGTGAAATAGTCTGTAATTTTCGTATCACATACATTCGATTGTCCTCAACCGTCTTTTTGTTCACTACAGTATTAATTCGTCGCCTCGATATATTTGTTCACATCTTTAAAACATTATCCGATACTCCTTTATTTATCTTCTTAAATCCTTTCTGTCATCATTATTAATTTATCTGTTTTTATTCGTTGAGTTGATTTACAGTTATTGAAATGTAGAAGTTGAGCTAATAAACTGTGCAAGGGTTTTTATGTTTTCAGTTTATTTTTTGATAAAAAGGAGGGGATCTATTCTAATAAAATAGTTGATTTTTATGAACGAAGCTATCAGTAAATGTCCGAACTGTCTGCTGGCTAACATAAAAATAGGTTGGAACGAAGTTAGAAATAGTCACACAACGTTATATCATCACTTAAGAAAGTTATCAACTGTTGGGTGGAATCTTAATGGAAGATGAGAATTTCCTGGTAGTGTTACGTCAGATAATTTTTGCGTATGATTAGAGACGTTAGCTGACATGATCTAGTACCGAACTCATTGGTTCAAGTGTGTTTCAATTCATGTCTTCCTTTAAATTATTTAATACTTTTTGTTCTCTGGCTTTATGGATTTTTTTTGAACAACATTTTGCACATATGATTCTCACTAACATCTAGCTAAGTTTGTGTGAGATGTAGTGATACTAATCGATAGACTTTTAGCGTTAGTTTTAAACCACCCAAGGTTAATAACCTAGTGCCAAAAGATCCAACATGAAAGGTTTTGTCGCAAAATGTATTTCAAAGACACATTACCAGTAGACCGAATCGAAGGGACCGCATGTTGTACAAAGGTTGAAGAAAGTGTGTATAAAATTTTCAGTCAGTTATAGGACAGACAAACAAAAAATAAAATGTACAATCTCAAAGAGCTTGACCAAATGTTTTGAGATTCGTCAAAAATTAGGCTAATACAATTTTTTTGGTTAATCACTTTAATGTTGGCGACTGACTGATTAACTAAAATAAAAGCTTCATTTAGATTGAAATATCTATTAAAAAAATAAATTGCTGTGCTTGAAACTTTTGTTTTAGATGACTATAGTGAACGATTTGATATATTAAATTGCATTTTTTGTCAATAAGGTCAAATATGAAATTTTAAACCATCTGTTTAAAGTCATCAAATGCAAGATCAGCCAGTTTTAACGATCACGCTACCTTTCACAGACGTACATTGAATCCCATTGTCACATCCCATCAGCACAGAGGGGAAAAAGTGAAAAGAATGCATAGCAACGGAGTAAAACTAGAAGAAATATCTATCATAGAACAAAAAAAATTAAACGTAGAAAATATGAAGAGTAGGCAATATTTAATCTATCAGCACTTTTTTAACAATAACAATATAAAAAGATCATAAGAAATAAGGAATTTCATTTTAGCAAGTTCTTAGGATATTCCGAATTAATATCATGTGAATTTTCGAGATTTTCTACCAACAATAAGTCTCATAAAATGACCTCTGAAAATGTTAGTCACTTGTAATCGTCAACCTTTGTTAGTTTTGCGTCTAGCCTGAATGTATCTTGTGTTTTGTGGGAGTATGAGGAGCAGTACGTAAGAGAATCCGGAAGAGGAAAAAAACAAGAGAAAAGGTGAGCTGACGACTCGGTAGACACATAACATGCACTTAAACTTAATACTAAAATCGACTGACAACAATCATAAATAACACGACCACGAGATTAAGACAATCTGAAAATCGATACTAGAAGTTGATAGCGTAATGTTTTGAATGTTTTAAAGAATTTTGAGTCCGAAAGCACCCATTAAAATCAGCCTGCAGCAACTCCATTCTAAGTATCTCTGAGTGAATTTTAATGTTTTAATAGTCGTACATTTGTCTGTATGAATTGGAAAAGATTAAAAGTATTCTCTTTCATTCCTAAAGATTTTTATTTGCTTCTGCGCTTAGTTTAGATTGTGTTGTGCATTGTGCTAGTGTAAATATAAATCTTTATTATACCAAGTAATAATATCCTCTTTTCACGAATTCATATATGATCAGCATATCGTCATCAGGTTAAACAGATACTCGTGATCAAGGACTGGTGTGTACATGCGTCATACTTGAAGTTAGACATGTGTGGCACGTGGACAACAAGGCTTCAACTGCTTCTTCACATTACAGTTAATCATACAAAAAGAGTGTTAACTTCTGACCAAACTCATAATTAATTTAACAGTTGAATTCATGAGTCAACTGAAGCTAGACCACCATAAAAAACTTGGAAGCACTGGACGACCGTTTCGTCCTAGTATTGGACTCCTCAGCACTGAGAATCCAAGACCCCGCCTCGCGAGATTCGAACCAAGGACCTATCGGTTTTGCTAGAGAACGCTTAAACTCTACACCACTGAGCAGGCATCCAACGGTGTTAACGTCGAGCTTCTTTGATCAGTCATACAAACATTTTACACAAATTACTCATTACTGGTTAATAAACATTATTTTTCAGTGTTTATTGCCGTCATCAGTTAATGGGCTTAATCAGTAGGTTAAACGACGCAATATCAACATGGGTTATGCTTGGTGTTTTTCGATTGTAGAAGTCAGATATCAGGGGGTTGCAAATTTACTCCTTGAAATTTTCGTATATTATCAATCATGCACTCATGAAACTTAAAGAAATATATGGTATGAGTCAGTGTTATTTGATTGGTGAGTTATACGTGTTTACTCGTTTTTATTCATAACTGATACAACTCCTTCATGTTCGTTTGTTGTCTCTTCTTATCTTTAAGCGTTGATACAAATGTTATTACTAGATGACTTTTACGAAAAACCTGAGATTTCTTATTTTATCACTTATTAGTGATGCTTTTAGTTATTCTAGCTTGTTAATATAAAAATTAAAACTGTCGTGATACAATCATACGGTTGGAGATTTTGCTACTGTGCTGATTAAACATTAAACTTTTCCCCTAAGAAACGATTAATATGACATACACCTACAGATCACCAAGTCTAATCATTGAGTTTTTTGTTATGATGGAAAATATTTGTAGCTCAGGATGAGGATGATGGAAGTGTTTTGATCTCTGAGCTGGATGGTTTGGTTATGGCAACGTCTGATTTCGATTGTCAGATTGTCTTAATCACTCCCTTCATTAATTAATATAAGTGGGTCCTTTGAACTTGCTTAGTCGTTAACTCATTTTTCCAATATTCTCCTCCTTTCTAGCTTCTCACGGACACGCTGTTCTATATATTTATCCAGCACACAACATGCCTTCAAACTGGAAGCAAACCTACAAAGTCTAAGCGTTACAAATCAGTTTACATTTCAGTCTCCAAGTAAATGCATAGGAATTAATTCCATGCTTATGTCCACTGACTCAAAATTTTATTCATGAATATCAGTACATTAGTATTTTTAATTGACAAAAAGTATACGAAATATGACTATTCTAAGAATTCATTTCTAAAATAATCTCTAAGTAGCGACAGTTTATAAATATTATTTTGGGTTTAAATGGCATCAAAATCCAGTCAGCGGATGCAGAACATGAAGTGCTATAAGTACATTGAAAAGTGAACTGAGAGAATTTCAGAAACAGTTTGATAATTGCATGGATAAACTTGGCAATTTTCTATCATTTATTTCTTTTATTTGCTATTTACGGGATAGTTCTTAATATAGATATCTTATTCTTTCAGTCCATTTACACTGTGACATTCGTGATAGCTTTGCCATACATATTTTAGTGAGCGACAACATCTAGTTTTGCATTTAAAGGCCTGGAATAACCGAAATTCAAGTATTTGGTAGCGTTCTTGGCGAGGCTATGATTTATGGACGAACCAATCAGGTATAAAATAATAGGTCTCGAATTTCGGCGCGAAATTTACTCATCCATTTGGATAAATAGAGTTTTGGCATTATAGCTGATGTCACTTCGTGATGAAAACCCTAAGTATAATTCCTAACCTTAACCATGAACTATAAATCATAATTTGAATTCTTCACACAGGTTTATAACCCTCATATAGTCTTAGTTATTATGTTGACACTCTCAGGGTCACTCTAGCGTCACTCAAAGGTCGTCCATAAATTATGGTCTCATCGAGTTCTTTTATATGGATAATAGAACATTTTAAGTCATTTCCAATCAACGGCTGTATCAAAACAAATTTTTGTGCGTAATTCTTGCATTACTTAGTAATTCCGCTCACTCACTATACAGTCAAACGTTTCTCTGGTGCAAAATAACATGCTGAGAGCTAACAACAATATTGTCAGCGTGATGGAATCAAAATTTCTCTTTTTAAGAGTCAAATCGAACGAAAAATATTTCCACAAACAATCAAAAAGCAGTAATAATCAACCCTTTCGCCAGTATACAGAAAAATGGAACCAAGTAGTTGAATTTTGGTCGTTACAGTACTCTAAAGTCAGTAATCATCGACCGACATATCATTTTAATACCAGGTATGGGTGCTAAGAAGTCGGATGTGAACTTATTTTCTAAGCATCAGAATGAAATGCGAGCAGACGTTACTTCAGATCCGCGGCAAGTCTCTTTTTGTGCATTTTCATATCATGGCTCCAAAATTAGTAACCCTTGTAAGTATAGTAGTTCTGACTATTTTGAAATACGCAGTAGCAAGTTTGACTATATTTCAATTGCTTCAACTACACAATTTGTTTTTTTGTTAGTAACTTACAAAACAGACATAATAGAGTTGGGGGAGATATATGGGAAGAAATGATACTAGTTGTATGCCAAAAGAAACTATCCAGAAAAAAATGAGGTGCATTGTAGGATAGTGGCCTAGACTGAAGTTAGAACTTATATAGAAAGTATGTGTGACTACAAAGAGAGCCCAAACTAGATACCTAAAAGTGAGTTAAATAATATAACTGCTCCTATCAATGGGTAGGATGGATTAACTGATGAATCAAACTGTTTGGACGGTGATCAATTTGGTTAAACGGTTATGACTGATGAACTTGTGATTGAAAATAGTGTAGTTGGAAAATCGGCAATCATTACAAATTTTTGCAGCCTAATGATTTTACTCCAAACATCGAAGCGGAATCTAATGATATTCTTGCTTTACCTGTTTCTATATAACACGAGTTGATTGATAGTTAGCAGGAGCCTATAACTCTTATGGTACGTGGAGCCGTTGTTCAACCATAACAGGCATTACACCATGAGAAACCTGCAGAATACTAAAGAGGTCACAACTATCCTTCAAAGTTCAGTATATGTGAAAAAATTATATTTGAAATAGTCTCAGCGATTGAAATTTAAATAATTCCAACGTTTTGTCCAGCTAACTTTTCTGGACTTCTTCAGGGAAATAATCAAAATCAAAATCATCAAAGAAATATATAGTGTTTTTTAACAATCATATCAAAAACTCTACTACTTTAATCCAATCATATTTGGATGTCGAATTTTTGTAAACAGGATAATATGAGTCAGTTGAATGAGGATCAAGTGAAAAGTTCAACGATGTGAATTAAAGGAGACTGGAGACTCTTACAACTAAAATTTCCTGTTTAGATGTGGTGGATGAAGGAAGTCCGCCATCATAGGCTAGTGTGAAGACCAATTATAAATTATATTCTGGAACTCATATTGTTACTGCTTGCGAAGATGACATCAGTTGAGTGCAAATACTGTTCAGTGCAAATGGTCTTGTTAGTGGTATGCGCTCATTGACGTATTGCAGTATATTCGATCGGTCAGCTAATCACTTAAATGGTGTTGCTTGTGCGACGAATTCAAATAGAAAGCGAGAGAAAAGCATGACAACTGGAAAGAAAGTTTGAGTTTGTTGTCATGTCTTATTAGTTGTGACAGTTGCAATTAATCAGGGAATATGTTTGTTAAAAACCATCCATGCTATCAGTTATCACACTCTGAAGGGCACTGAAAGATACATATTTTTCAGTGGTGTTGTTCGATCTTGAAATTATTTGATGATGTGGTCGATTATTCTCAGAGAAATGAGGCTAAAAATAATAAAAGTATGTACAGTTGTTAAGTGTACTGAAATCCAACATCTCAACAAGGAAACAGATGACTTTATGTTATAATTTGTATTTTTGCTATATAAACGACCCAGCTATTCCTATTGCTTGGTATTCTTATACGATGACACTCGACAAGACCCCAAAATCAGAACACGTTGAACAGGAATCAAATTGTATTCAAAATAATAATGATCAGTGAACAGCAATCACTAGTTTGAATAATGTTCATATATTTATAGTATATACATAAGAAGCTTATAGATTTTTCCGCAATAATATGCCCGGGCTGATCGGTTTAAAATTAACCAATCAGCGCGCAGCAACACCATCATGCATAAAACATGCTTAATCCAATCTATATCCCACTAACACCTCCCCCTTGAGCAGATTCGTAGGATCTGGTGCTAGGGTCCAACTGGTTTGTGCTTCCGGTTAGTCCACCTTCTAGGTAATAAGGACGTTGTATCATCCTTCGTTTGCACCTTGACTGTCCTGTCTGTTTCAGGTGTTTTGAACTCAAAGGTGTCTAGCAGAACATCAAGAGGTAATCTATGCTGCGTTTCGTTGTTGGAGATCGAGGTTGATTTCAGTTGGTTAGCATGACGCACCCAGATTTCTGAACCAACGGACACCTCGTAAACCACATTTCCTTTCTTTTGCACGATCCGACCAGCTATCCATGTAGGATGTTTTCCTCGATAGTCCATAGCAAGTACCTTTTGACCCACACTGAACAATCGTTTTTGTGCCCCATGATGACTATTGTACTGTTTCTCTATCATCACGTTTCGTTGCGGCTTAAGAGCTGGAGTCGGACGAATGCTCTCAAAATGTGTACGTATTTTTCTGGAAAGTAACGCTTCCGCTGGGGAGACTCCATTTGTTGTCTGAGGGTTCAGTGTCGAACGGTAGATAAACAAGAACCTCTCTAAGATCTCTTCGGTATCCCCTTCCCCTCTTGAGTTTTTTAGAGCATTTTTGAACGTACCAACAAAACGTTCTACCTGGCCGTTCGATTGCGGATGGAATGGAGGTGTTCTGATGTGCCTGATTCCATTCTGCTGACAAAATGCTGAAAAGTCTTTTCTGACTTCACCTGACGACACTGGAGTGTTTTGAATTGCTGCTGGTACTACACTCCGTATTTCTGGAACCTTTTTACCTGTCTTTTTTGCATATGAAGTGGTGTCTAATGATGAGCACGACACGTTACAAACGCTGTTGATGGGTATATCCATTAATCCAAGCTTTTCTAACATATCTAGACCAAGTAGATCAAGGTTTGGTCGTTCTGTTAGATAACATACTCCTTTACAGTTATTTCCATTGAAGGAAAATTCACATTGTAATTCGCCAACTAGTTTAAGTACGCCTCGAGATGCATTTTTAGCCGTTTTTTTTCGATGGCTTCATTGGCGGCTTTCCCAGCAAGTTATACGTCTCTCTAGACACTAGAGTAATATCGGATGCTGTATCAATTTAAAGACGAGCCGCTATACCATTAATCTGGATCGTAACATACTTTCTCCGAATGTCATAGTGTGTTTGAAAAGCTGCTACCAGAGAAAGAGATTTAGACTCAGCTGATTTCACCACACGTGCACATATGCCAATTAGAGACTGACCAGTTGCAGTCCTAACACATCGATGGGAAGATTCAAACAAACAATACTAAGTGAATTGAGAACTTAATCTGTTATCAATATTAAGATGTTATAGCAACTCAGATACAATTGAGTTTGTTTACATCTAATTCAGCTAAGCCCTTTTGTTAACTTATTTAATGGACAGTCATTCATACAATAACAAACTATCTATACCATTGTGCTTTTATTATATACGCTTGAACATTGCTTACTGCCTACGCATGTATTCATTCCGCTAGCATTATTATTATTCGCTTATTTGATCCGATGATTCATGCTTTTCCACTTATATATATATATGTACATTTTTATCCTGTTTACTACTTGCCCTGCTTGCTCTCTGCTCTGAACTACGCTACACCGTACTGTATACGCTTACTCATTCATTCGGCTCTGCGGCACTGCTCTTTCATGTTTGCTTGACGTACCTGTAATATTGGATAACTGTGTGTGGTTCAGTAATAAACGCGATCAACCCTTCGTATTCGTCTTCTGATTTATACATCGTTAGGACGTTGTCGAGTAACGGTTATCAAGACGAACAATATACGAAGCTTAGGTATAGTACCGAATATCGACCACCACAATGTGTCGAAACATACTCAGGACAAAACATTCGTCAGCTTCCAACTTGTCTTCATGAGTTGTTTATGTTTCTATTGCTGAATTATTAAATTAGCATTACTATCAGTTACTATAACCACATACTTTAGTATGGAAACGATGTACTTTTATCTAAATATGCAGTCGCATTTTGTGAGTGCTTCTCAGCATTAGACTGACAGGTTTTTTTCTTTAACCATCAGAGCAGGCGTCATGGTTTTAGCTTTACCACTCATCACATCTCATTTTACACTCCGGTCAGGGAATAAACCCTTTCGTCAAGCCCGGGTAAAGGACGATGGTTGGGAATGGGGTCAGCAACCATATCCTGTAAAAAGCAACCTTGCTAAAAAAAACGCTGACCAGAGTAAACCATTTAAACTCTTCTCTGAAAGTTGTAGGATCTTCATCCAGTAGAATTATAATGCCTCATGGTGAAAGCAGAGATTATTCGGCAATCACAAGGACGATTATACTTCTGAAAACCATATTAAAAGTTATTATAGGTACATAGATTGTCCGGACAATGTGGGAGACCGAAGGGATTATTAAAATGACTACGGCAATGGGGAGATACAACTTGGTGGTTCTCGGAATAAGCTTGTAGTGACCTACTTTTCATGGCGAGAACACGATTTGTGTAATGGAAACAATTATTATCATAACCAGTTGTACCAGTGATTGTTTCACTGTACTTGTTTGTTTAACTGTACCAAAAGCACTTTTCCTTCCGTTGTCCATTTCGCCTGTGCGAATGAGCTTACACTCCATCGTTTTGCCTGTAATTTTTGGCACGTCTCGGTATTCTTTCAATACCACGAGATCGTCAACCAATATACCGTATCTGGACCATTAACAGCCCTCTGGTTTTCGGCCTACCAAGGGATCCAAGTCGATATCTGGCACGTAATCATGTTGTAGTGGTGAACATAGCCAATCGCGACTCCACCCCACCTACAAGCTGAACCCACTGGACCCAAGGTAGACAGGACCGATGCTATATGACTCTGATCATGAAGAATAAAATGCTCTACACACAAGGACATGCAATGATGTTGTTTAAAGGAGCACGAAAAATACTTATAAGATGGAAATCTCATGGATTCAGAGTCATCAAAGCATCCTTCAAAACAAAGAAGGAAGATATCACGATGAATGTTATCCAGTGTTATGCACCAACCAATGTTAGCAACCACGACATTAAAGATCAGTTCTATGAGAGGCTGCAATCAATCATAGAGAAGTGACCAAGAAAGCCTCTCACCACCATGACGTGAGACCTAAACGCCAAATTGGAATGGACAACTCTGGACGTGAATATATCACGAGACAACATGGACTGACTGGGAGGAAGGAATGAGAATGGTGACATATTTGCAAATTTATGTGAATTCAACAAATTGATTATGGATACACAATATTCCTACACAAACGAACATACAAAGCTATATGGGTCTCACCGAATCACATCACGGAGAACTAGATCGACCATATTTGGAACAGTGAAGCATTCAGAATGACAAAGAAAGACATGAGAACAAAGAGAGGAGCTGACATAGTTTCACATCAACACTAGCTGGTTGTGACCAATATGCAACTGAAGCTACAGAAGCATTGGTCAACTGGACAAACAGCATTACAATCGTTCAATACAGCCTTCCTTCGAGATACTGGCAAACTCAACGGATTCAAGATATCTCTGAACAACAGGTTCCAAGACTGACATGATCAGCAGAGAGAAGAATAAGAAACAACTACTATGGGGGACAATTGGAAATGGATCAGAGAAGCACTAACTTCAACATGTGAAGAGGTTGTGGACCGCAACAAGCATCATCATGAGGAATGAATCTGTATGGAGAGAGTGTGCAAGATTGAAGAACTGTAGAACAAGAAGGCAGCGATTAACAACAGCCGAATAAATCAGGCTGACTGGCCATCAGACAAATCAAGAGTGAGTAAGCAGCGTAGCTGTAAATAATTCCCCAAAATCAATAGCTAATTAAGTGTTCGACATTGGATGCTGACCACATTTGTTTAAGTGGACTTGTTTAACTGAAGGCTTTCGGTCATGCATCCGTACCAGATCACGTTTCGAACCAGTGTGGGACACAGCTCCTACGTTCACCAGCCAGATTAGAGCAAACGCTTCTCGATATATTGATAATGTATCAAATATATCTTTCCGATCACTTTGCATCTGACTTCTGATTTCATTCGGTTGGGGAAGGCTTCCAATATAGAAGGTATTACTGGTTGCTAGTTACCAAACTAGAAAACTAGTCGTATCTTCAGCAGCAACACCTGACAATATGCCACCTGAAGCACTGAAGTCAACATAGAAGTGAGCGAGTGGGTGAGTAAGTGAGTGTAAAGATGCTTCAAATCCCACTCAAAAATGTTTGCGAGGACGGATATTTGTCATAGACAGATTGAAAAGAAAGACATCTCATCAAGATACGAGAGAAAGGTGATTTGAGAAAATTTGTGAACTATAGAGTCATCACATTGCTGTTAGTACCGGGAAACGTTTTCAACACCTGAGGCAAAGTACAGAATACAATGAACAGCTCTTAATCAGCTAGACGATTTAGACCTCACAAATGACCTAGCTCTCTTATCCCATACACATGAACAAATGCAGAATAAGACAACTAATGTAGCATCAGCTTCTGCATCAGTAGGCCTCAACACACACACACAAGGGTAGAAGCACCATTCCCAAATACAGCATGGAGAAACTCTGGAAGGTGTGAAATCTTTCACCTTCCTGGTTGGTAGCATCATCAATGAACAAGGAGGATCCGATGCAGATGCGAATGCTAGGACTGAAAAATTATGGACCGCATTCTTACAATCGAAAAACATATGGAACACAAAATAACTGTTAACCAACCAATTTGAAAGTCAGAATCTTGAATACGAACATCAAGGCAGTCCTGTGGTACGGAACTGAAACTTGGAGGACTACTAGAACCATCATCAAAAATGTACGAGTACTTATTAACGATTGTCTACTCAAGATGATCAATGTCCATTGAACGGATACCATTAGCGACAGCCTATCATTGGATAGAACAAATCAGTTTCCTACCGAGGAGGAATTTAGGAAGATACGTTGGAAGTGGATGGTAAATACATTTCGGAAATCGCGGAACTGCATCACGAAGCATACGCTTACTTGGGATGCTGTAGGTAAACGGAAAGGAGGAAGGACGAAGAACACACTGCTTCGAGAATTGGAAGCACACATGAAAAGTATGAAGAATAACTGGAAACAACTGGAAGGGATAGCTCAGGACAGATTTGAATCTAGTATGCTGATAAGGGGCCCATTCCACTGCACAATGATTAACAGGCGTAAGTAAGTACATACACCACCGTTAACTGTTGTCAAGTTTTCTCCGAAATATCTAGCGCGACGAAACTCTCGTGAAGTGGAAAAGTTATCCAACCTGAAATTACAGAGGCTAACTTTGCCCTAGATCGAGGCATATTCAACTAAAATCATGTGTCAAACAATTTAGAGATGGTAAAATGGCATATTATATCAGTAAAGTTTTTCAAGGAGAAACTTATTAGTCTACAGAATTACTCAAAATCCAACAACATGGCTGGCTATGTAATGGTACGGATGAGAACTAAACCAAGATGTTATATGCAAAACAATTAATCATACAAAAAAAAATAGATAACAGTATGAAGGTATAATAATCGTTAAAATCAATGTTGCAGTGTCATTGAAATGTTACAGAGCTGATGCCAAGCTATCCATTAAGCTAGCAGAAGCCGAAAAATCACGAAGACAAATAATTCTATCAGCCTTCGACATTGATCCTCATTAGTTTTAGTGACCATATTTTAGCTGAAGGCGCTAGATCACTCATTGTCACCAGATCCTCATCGCTTGTACCTTTTGTAACAGCTAACCGGGACAGATCAAACACTTCTTGGCGTACTGAACATATTCCAAATATATCTTCGATCTCCTTCATTTCCGACTTTAGTCTAACAGGGTTTTTAATCTTACGATTGCAAAGTTGTTACGGGAAACAGTGTTGTCAAACCTCAAATATCTGTGGCATCTCCAAGCTCAATAGTTTCTGCGTTAGACCAGAGATCAGTGAACACTGAATAGTTTTCGGAATGTTGCTGAAGTTAGGAATGACAAACATGGACAACTCGAACACCACAGTTCAGAGCATCGGGCAGTAGTTGTCCAATACTGTACTTTTCTACTATGCTTGTACTAATGTAGACTGTTACTAAGGAAGCTAATCGACATTGTTATTAGAACGAAATAATTTAGGTTAAGTAGTAACGTCCAAATGTGACTGCCGTAAAGATGATTCAGGCATTCGGAGTTCGACATCTCCCTTGCACGTAACACTTCTACAATCGAAATATAACAATCTATTCAAATTAGAAGTTAAAAGTGGAGTGGTTTGAAGATATATTCAGAAGGCTATCAGTATTTTGAGGTGAATTTGGTCTAGGCTAGCTAACAGTTGCAAGGGATGCATGGCACAGCAAATCCACACTTGGTCTGGTGTGGATGAGTGACCGAGCTTCTTCAGCTAGATGTATCCAGCATAACTTATGGGGTCAGTATCAATATCGAGGACTTACAGAAATACTGACGAAACAATAGTTCACAGACGACCTTTGAGCGACGTTAAGGTGACCTTGAAAATGTCCACCTACTAACTACGACTAGATAAGGATTATATATCAGTATGAGGAACCAGGATTATGATTTGAAGTTTATGGTTGGGATTGGGAATTATACTTAGAGTTTTCATCACAAGCTGAAACCAGCTAAAATGCCAAAACAGTATTTAGCCAAATGGATGGATGGGTTTCGTGCTAAAATCCTAGACCTGTTATCTTATATCCTATTGGTCCAACCAAAAATTATAGTTTTGTTGAACTACTTGTCTTGTGGATCTAATTGCCCCTACAGACGCAGGATATCAGGCCATACTACTACTGTCTAACCCGTGTGGAACATAATCATCGACACCGTCTACATTAGTTACCTAAAAATAAAAATGTATTTCGATAGTGTAATAAGAAGACCCAGATTATCAGAACTATGTGATATACTAGCGCAATACATTTCGAACAATCTGATCACACATATACTTGTTAAGAACATTTATGTGTAAAAATAAAAAATGAACTAGGCCAGAAATAGAGGGTAAGAGGAGGCAAGTATAATAAAGCAAATAATATGGAAACAATTTGAAGCCTCATCACTCTGGATAATAAGCTAATATCACCAGGGTAGTTTTAAGGTGAGAACAAACTGTTTTTAATACATAAAGAGGTTGAAATTTTCGTATGGCTAAGGCTTCCATGGACTTCGATATACGCCGTTTTACACTTTTGCACAACACCATAAAAACCGAGTTAAGATAAATCTCATGACCTGTTCCAATTATGTGTTTGACAGTAGAGGATGACGGGTGTTTATCTCCTACTCCTATTGTGTCGTTTGATTTTGTTTATAACCAAATAGGCACATGTGCAAACACCCTAATTTTGGGATCACGATCACACAACCCTATATATGTGTCGCCACACACACAATCGTTTTCATGTTTCTTAGGTTATTGATGAAGCATGGACCTTGTTCATTCCTTGATAATAAACTTTGAGCGATAATATACCAAAACCTAGCATGCAATAAACGCTATATAAAGAGTTCCATTACAGATTATCAACACAAATAAAATTATCCCAATGGTTAACCACTATCTTGAGTATTTCGCTTCGATGGCTTAAAAAGAAGCATACATTTTAGTTTCAGTTTGGAAAGGAGAGGCGGTAAGGTGGTCGATGTTAGTCCTGGAAATGGTTGCTTTTCAGTTTATCCAACTTTCTTTTGAAAAAGTCGACAAATGGAGCTTAAAACACTTTCTGAGGTAATGAAGTCCACTCGTTGATGATTCGACAGAATGTCTATAGTCAGACGATAAATAATTTATCCTGAACTTATGAACCTTATCTTAGTGTCCTAGTAAATTCTCTGTTTTGGAAGACAAGAAAAGTAAGGGCATATCAGATGCAAATATATCACTAAGTAATTTGAAAACTACGATCAAGCTACCTTCTTCGATATGACAATGAGAATAGGTTTAATTTAGCCACTAGAGCATCATACGGAGGCTTCTATATTCCGGGAATCAGCTTAATTGAGATACTCTGAACCTGTACTACGGGCTCACAGTCGTTTTTAAGGCAGAGGCTAGCCGCTTGTATACAGTACTCAGATTTAGGACACGAATACTACATACGAAGTCAAAGACGTTTTAGCGCCGACGTGGCAGAAGTCCGAACGTATTGACCATAGGGTTCTAAAACATTTGGTGGCTATTGTACGGCAGTGTGCAGTAGTCTTTAAGTCTTGGCTAACGATGACCCCCAAGTCATTTAGTGCTTGGACAACAGGTAGGTCAATGGTATTCATTATGTAGGTCTCTGTACCTCGATGACCGATATGCATCACAACACACACGGAAGTATTTATCGGCAGCTGTCAGGTTTGGGACCATTCAGATAATTTCTCCAGGTCATTTTGAAGTTCTGAGCTACCACCCTTACTTTTTGTCGCTCCCCATATCTTGACATCGTCAGCATATAGCGAGAATGATGATAGTAGGAGACGAGGGTCATTCACATATAAGAGGAGTAACACTAGCCTCCAAACTCTACCTTGAGGCATCCTAGCTAGATAACTTTGAGTTCACCCGAACTCTTTGTTGGCGCCCGAATATGAGATCTTTTATCCACATCAATAGATTTCCTCCAACCCAGACATTTATTAACTTATTTAACAACCGGTTGTGAGGAACTTTGTCGAAAGCTCTGATGAAGTCAATGTAGGTCACGTCTATAGGTAACTTTTGGTCTTTAAAAGGGAATCAGCTTTCACGGGCCACTTATAAGTTAGTGAGACAAGAATAACCTATTCTAAGATCTGAAAGGACCAGTTTTCATCAAGTTACTCAGACAGATCCTTCCAAGTAATCTTTTCTGAAATTACAACAACCACTCTAGTTAGGCTAACGAGTCGATAGTTTTCAGGTTTATGTTTCGTATCTGTTTTTAAGACACTACTTACTATGGCGTTCTTCCAGTCTTTTAGTAATCGACATTGGGTTGTGGATAGATTAAAACATATATTTAAGGGTTTCGCAACGAAGTTAGCTAGTTCCTTCAGTAACCTAGGATGCAGCTCGTCGGTTCCTGTGGATTTGCCTATATCATGCTTATGAAGCAGACCAAAACATCGAGTTATTTGATGGTCACATTATTAAGTATGTGTGCGTGCGGGGGATTCATATGAGCTGACGGTGGTGGCGTTTTTATGGTATATACATTGCTAAAGTGGGTTGAGAATAGTTGAGCCTCACCAAAGTCGTCCTCCACAAATATTTGCTCACGGTGCTGGAATATTTCTTTTTCTTTCATTCCCTTGGTTTATATACGAATACAAGCGTTTCTGGCACTCTGTAGATCCCTTAACAACATTTTCTTCTTACAACCTCCTAGATTTAATGAGGGTTGAGGCTCAAATATTTCGGGCTCCTCGATATTGACAGTTTGTCTCATCAGTACGCAGTAACTTAAGTCTTTCCAACATTCTTCTCCTCTTACGAAGAAGGGTGCGAGCCTTCCTAGTGAACCATGGTGGTGAGCTTTTCTAACCCCTTGGTTAGTGCTGATGAACAATAACAGGGCGGATTTGCATGCACATAGCATACAATGTCCTGTGAATCTAACACATGACAACACCATCATGCACTGTCTCATCGCCGTTGACAGATCAGGCAACCCGAAGGTCACGAGAACACCATGAGGGCGTGAGACCGGCTGGGTATCCGGGTTAATAAAATAATAACCGTTGAATCCTAGGGTAAATACCAACGGGCCAGCATACATGCGGCCCAGTAAGAAGCCACGTGCGCGTTTCGTCATATATTTTTGGTCAGAAGGGGTTTTGTGGAGAATTTAGGATTTTCATGGTTGAAATCATGAGTCAATTGAAGCCAGACCACCATGGAAAACCTGGAAGCACTGGACGGTTGTTTCTTCCTATTATGGGACTCCTCAGCAGTACGCATCCACGATCCCGCACTCGCAAGATTCGAACCCAGTATATACCAGTCTCCCGCCAGAGCATTTAACCGATAGACCACTGAGTCGGCATCCAATGGTGTTAATGTCCCATAATAGGACGGAACGACCGTCCAGTGCTTCCAGGTTTTCCATGGTGGTTTAGCTTCAATTGACTCATGATTTTCAACTATGAAAAAATATTTTTGGGACATGATAATGATCTTTCCGCAGGCCCACCTACGGAAACCTTGTTGCGGCGTTTACTTCCTCCAAATAATCAAATTAGGTCATCTTTTCAGCATCAGTCAAACGGCGAAGCCACAACAATAAGATCGATCCAACAACCTCACTGAACCATCAAATCGGTTGTAGCCACAGGCAGTTCGTACAAAGGTCAGGGACGTAAAGAACGCAAGTTTATTACTTGCACTTAACATAAATTTCTCGTTCATGGGTAATAATTGCAAGCCCCCATTCCAGTTACGACGGTGATGAAACAGTTTGTCCAACCCTTTTGGTCCAGGTTTTCAGACTCGTTGGCAACGTCATTGTAGCGAACTTGTGGCTCCGGACATTTAAGGGTATCAGTGACCTGTTATTACCCAATTTCGTGCAAATTAGGTGTACCGTATGACCCTCTAAGTAGTAAAAACGGGCACCGCACCTGCTGGACCACAGCCACACTCCTCAGTAAAGCAGCGATAGAATTTGTGCCCTAAATGAGCACATATGACCAGTCTACTATTTGGCAGGTTAAAGTCTCGTTCGCCATCGGAACTAACTAGACAAATCGATCCATCAAATGAGAACGGCCATGCACCATCATCTACAATACAATAGTATTTTGGTAAGGTAATCCAGTTCGATGTTCACGTAGTTATGAGTAACCTCAAAGTGTGAAAAACAACATTATACCCTATAACCAAAGGTCGTAGTCGGAAAAACGGAAAGGAGGACAATGTATGTAGTATTTATTTGGTTGGCAAAAGGTAACAGGAGTACGGGTCAACTAGAAACAGAAATCTCTCACTATTGAGACAAACAGAAATTAGATATCCAATACACCTGTGATAACATATGTAACGCCAGATACCTGGGGGAAGATATTATGTTTTATTATGGTTTAAAAACCGTTAAGTTTACTTGTTGCCAGAAACATTATGGAATGTTGAAGTTACGAAGATTTTGAACCAATCCTTTAGGTCAGGTTCGTCAATCGAGAACTTCTGTCTAACTTAACACCTTTTTTTAAATTTTCTCACAGATAGACGAAGTTGTTGGATATTGAAAGTTGATGTCTTCAAGAGGTTGCGTTGCCTTGTTTTTCGTGCACTAGTGTTGAAAAAGTTTGTATATTGTTGGTATCTGAACATTAAGTAAATATATGTACCATAGTCAGTTTACGCATTTAAAAATTGATTTTTATACAAAGGGTATCCGTGAATACTAAGTAGTGACTATGGATTTTCAAATTAAACATGTGTATGTGGAAACCAGACTTTCTGACTTGATGTCATCTGGCAACCTTTTGAAATTGATTAGTCTATTTTCGTTTACCTGCATGTGATCGTTCGGCTTTGAGGGATATAACATGACTGTGAATGATATTAACTGATGCTAATGTCTGAAGTTTCACAACCACAGTAAATGTACTAATATGGTGAGTTGCGATTGCAGTCAATCTTAATTCCTAATAAGTTCTGCTGTTAATCAAGGAAAATGTACTCGTTAGTCACTCTTCAAATTCATGGGATTTTGTAGTAACCAGTCCAGAAACATCACTGGAATACAATTCAGTTACATTCAAACGAAGTACAGAGCATTCAATCCGAGTAAAATGTAGATCGATGGTCTTTCGTAACTGATACATAACAAATTAGGAATGTTATTAAGAAAATCTAACTCTTAGTATTATGTGTACGAACGGCTACCCACTTCAACGTGCGGTCATAGGTAGTATAGTTGTTGGCTGTATAAAGCCATGGGTGACTGGACCAAAACGTAAGATCGGTATGCCGAGTCAATAAACATCAGCGTGATCTGTGTTGGTCGATACCGATTATGTGGTCGGGGTCCTAACTATAGTTGTAGTTAGTAGTTTAAGACTGGCACAAATTCAGTTACAGTGGCTAAGATGCATCTGTTCCCTATCTGTCCTCATATTTTAAGCTTCATCACCCACAATCTCTTCATTACTAGAACCATATTCTGTGCCTAATATTTTTTCTACCACTGGTATTACCATTACCATGATATTCATTTTGCTAGTGTTATCTCGCTGTATTCGTGCGGTACGAGGACTTGGACCGGTAGATATTTATTGTATATTGCCCATGATTGACTGACTGAAAAGTTTATAGCAGCCTTTACTATTGCTTCCCTTAGGTCCATTTCTGCTAAATTTGAGCCTATAAATGGTTTCAAAGTAACTAACTGATCAATCAAAAGTGTAACAACTCATACTTAACTGCAAATCATTTTGTGGAATATGCTTTTTTGATTACAGTAATTCTCATTAGTTCATTAGGGTAATATTCTTCAGACTCAAATCTGATTCGACGGTTTAATACATCTTGTATGTCAATATTTTTGCCTGGGAATCAATCGGTCATTGCTTTATTTTCTTGTAACTTCTATGAAGGTTAATTTAACCTATCGAGTGTACCGTAAACGTTTGATCGTCCGTCTCTGGAATTTCCAATTCTTTGGTATTCCAGAAGAATTCCAACTTTTAAGATTTTCCATCACTTTCCACCAATCGGCCGTGCAACTTAAGAAAGGATAGCACTAAGTACATGAAGCCAGTCAGAGTTATTGAGCAGGAATGTAGAATAAAGTTATTCATCAAAACCATATTTCCCTAGCATAACAAAAACAGTCAACATTTTCCGGCTTTCCATAGCCACAAAACAGCACTTTCAAAATCGTGAAATACATATACTACAACTTGAAACCGAAATCCTTATGATAACAGCTTTTCAACTAAACTTTAAATAATCTATAGATAAGAAAGTCATGTCATACAGTTTTATAATGAAAAATATCATCAGTTAGCAATGTACATTTGTGTGTCCAAAGTAACTTTAGATCTTAATTTTCATATCTATTTCTACAGGATATCACCAATCTTTAAACGTTTTCATTAAATGCGGAATTCTACATTTTATATTACCAAACCGATCGTTTACGAGTGCTTACCACACAATCCATTCAGACGGTGCAATTTTTCTAGTGATTCCGGGGATTCACAATGTTTAACAAAACCTCGATATAAATGGGCTCTATATGACAAAAGGTATTTTTAGTATCACTGAAAAACTTTTTTAAGTGTAACTGATAATGATCCACATAAAACTTCCATAATTTTATTCCCAGGACAAGGATCTCATTTTGTCGGGATGGGCAAAGATCTTATAAAGTTACCAAAGATAAAGCAAATGTTTCAATGTGCTAATGAAATATTAAGAACAGATATTCTTCGTACTTGCCTTGAGGGTCCTGCTTCAAAATTATCAAAAACCATTCATTGTCAACCAGCTACTTTCATAATTTCTTTGGCAGCCCTTGTAAAGCTTCGAGAAGAAAATGAAGAGGTTTCTATCTCATATAATTCACGCTATATGTTTTAAGTTAATTAAAAATTGCGTGGTTACAGCAGGGTTTAGTCTTGGCGAGATCAGTGCTTTAGTGTTTTCGGGTGCCCTGACGTATGAAGAAGGTTAGTGTACTTGTTTTCAAATATTAACGTAAACAGGTCTGCATATTATTCGTGTCCGAGCAGAAGCTATGCAAAAAGCTTGTGATGAGAAGGCTGGAGCAATGATTACTGTTTTCGTCAATCCTGGATCCCCGTTAAAACTTGGTATAGCAGCAGCTATCAATCATTGCGAGGTTCGCCACAAAATTCAAAACCCTTGTTGTAAAGTCGCTAACTATTTATATCCAGATTGCAAAGTAATCGCTGGGAATAAAGAGGTACTATATTTCAAATCTGGAAAATGTTTTTTTTTAAACTCCATACACTACTTGCCTATCATATTTCTTTATTTTACCTATGAACAATATCTCTACTATATTTTTAAGTTATAGAAAACTATCTATAAATATCTCTTGATTTAATTACTAAAGAGTACAGTCAGTAGTGCATTAAGTAAAATCAACATAGAGGATAAAATTGCCTTCGATAATGTTTACACCTTTGTATTTATGCGGAGTTACAACTCCAAGAATTGTTAGTGGTTATTAGTATGTAATATTTCTCCTTACTGGATTGTCGTTTGTCATCCCATCCAGATTGTACTCCTGTGGTTGTTGTTTGACTTAATACACTGCGCAACTTCAGTGAAACTACATTTCAATTAGTTTCCGGTGACTGGTTTATTTTAGTTTTATTATGACTTTCTATTCGCTGGGTGATTTATCTCTTACTTAATACAGAAAACCATTATATACAACAAAACTCCGTAAATTTGTTATTCTATGTGCACTTATTGCGTAGCATCCAATTAGTGTTGTTCTCATCACCAATTCGCCAATGGCACCTGCCTTCTCATATATGTGAACGTTCGTATGAGCCCTTCTACTTTTATTTATCAATTCTGGGTAGTTATAAACAGGTTTGATGTCCAGTTCTCCTTGGTGAAAAGACTACACAAATTTGAAATACAAACGTTAAGAACTCATGTTCTACCCTTAGAGTCGCGTTCTACTTAGAGGTCTCCTGATCAACTTAGATTATTAGCTAATCTACTTCTATTTAATAAACAGTTCGGAAATGTAGTATTTCAAGTTCGGTGAAACCATACGCTTTTGTTTTAAAGCTGCGTATATCATACAATTGTAGATAAGTAGCTACTATCTTTGAATTTTTTTCTGATTTTGTTGAGATTAACTGCATAAAATAGTTATTCCCCAGTTTCATTTGGATTTAATAATAATTTCAGGCAATCGACTTTATTGAAAATCATGCTGGTCAATTTGGAATACGTCGAACCAAACGATTACCAGTTAATGGAGCTTTTCATACTCCTTTGATGTCCTCTGCCCGGAAAATTATTGCTAATTCACTAGACAGGATGGGAGATTTTCAGGAACCTTCGATACCTGTTATTAGTGCCGTAGATGTGTTACCGTATAGAGGTACAATGAATATTAAACGAAAACTTGCTATGCAGGTATATACTTCTGTATTAAGAATTTGTAAGAAACCTGATGCTAGCATAAACATTTGGAATCTCTTAAAATACTTCGCAATTACAAGAAACGGTGCAGGTCATTCTAGGAAGCACTCTAGAAGTCCGCTTGTAAATCGTAAGACCATTTTTCGAGGTTTCACAGTGAGAGATGTCATTTGTATCGAATGGCTCGGGATCGATCACAATGATATAGATGCATTCATTCCCCATCTTATTTTAAGTCATGTTCATCAATATCACTTCATGCTTCCTATTCCTCAAATCCATTCATTTAAAATTTATTTATTATTTATTTATTTAAACACATAAATATTGGTACAAGGAAGCACCAGATATATATGCGCCATACAAATCTCATTCGATTTGTGTGAGGGCTGTGATACTACCCAGGTGCCCAAACTGGAGCAGGTGGTTTTCTTAGGGGCCCACACCCGGAGCTTTTGACCTAAAGATCTGATCCACAAGGCAGTGGAGCATCGTAAGGAGATGCAGTCGCATGGTAGTCGGTGACCAACGGTTGATTTATATGCCATTTGTTCCCTCAGGATACTGGAGCCCATGTGCACCATTGGTTTGGAATCAGGGTTTCCCAACTCCCCTAGGTGGATTCTCCGTGCTCACCAACCCGTTTAAAGCGCCGGACATTCGCTTTTCGTTCTCTCAATTTCGTAAACAACACCCCCGCCACGAGAAGGCAGTGAGTAGGACTTCCCTGGCAGAGGCTATATATTCGCTGGCCATGTGAGAGCATTTCGAGAGGGAGAGCGGACTCTCCCCACTCTCGGCCGTACCAAGGCATTTGGGGGCATTCATTTAAAATAGTATTCCTCAATGTCTAATCTTTTTCACTATCATTATTTCGGTTCTTGCTAATAATCTTGTTAAAAGAATCCTTCCAAGTTGTGTGATATTAACTTGGATCGATACATATTTGTCGCGGTCTCTGACTGACTAACGCAACTACTCAAGCATAAGTTCAGTGATTCGATGAAAAACCTTATACGTGTTGAACAATTAATAAATCCCTGGTATTGAACATTTCCAGCAATAAATGTTGGACTTACTGTTGATTCGAAGTATGATATCAGACTGTCAATTTTATTTATCGATATAATTCCATAATTAGAAAATTATCTTGCGCACGTTCAGAAGTTGGGTACCTGTAGTTAGCATTCATCCTACTCATCTCTTATGTAGTAATACGAATAGGGACTCACTGTGGTGTAACAAAAGACTACTTTTGTTAGATTTATTTAGCATATCACTAAGTAACATCTAAACATATATCTGATGTAAAAGAGTAGTAGCCATCAATTTTTCACGTGGTAAGGATGTCTATTGATTTACTATCAAACTCTACAATCTTCATTAAGGAATAAAATAAATGTCTCACCGCCCTACAGGTAGGTTTCCTAACATTTTAAAAATAAACTTCCAGACTTATAAATGGGATATTTCAAGTAGTTGCATGTGATGCACAAGAAACTTAAGAGATAAGCTTCGCGCTGGTTGCTAGTCATCAGAAATCAGTGTCTTTGATTTCGGAGGTGACGCTCCCTGTAGTCGATCAGCCGTAAGGATTAGACAAGTATGACATTAGTTATTATGCAAAGAGACCAGTCGACAGAAATGATATAGTTGCGAACTATTTAAGCCTTAATCATTGTAAAAGTCCAGTACTATAACGTATAAAATTTTCCGGTCCAGCCACAAGTTGTTTGTATATCCTCTATTTTTACCACTGTAATACAGTAATTGTGAATTTATAACTATGGCACTTGGGATTTAAACCATTGAAAACAATTTTTCGTCTTAATACTGTCTTTGAGAATACTCTGTGCGGACCTTTTAAGTTACTAGATAACTATTTATTCTTTGTTTTCATGTAAATGTATGTCGTGCTACTTCGGAGGCATGACTGGTTAGTATTCATTTGATATCTTCAGATGTAAGCAGCCTCAAAAAAAACCTCGTGTCTTTTCACTCTTTACAGATTGTCCGTCCTGTAAGATGGGAGCAAACGTTGTATGCACTATATGATCGTCCACTAGATGTCCCTTTTCCTCGTACAATTGAATCTGGTCCTGGCCGACAACTTGGTGCTATGCTGAGGATGGTCAGTCGTAGAGCGTTTGATAGTTACAGCTCTGTGGACATGTAGATGTGTCATTCTCTTCAGTCGCATTTAATGTATACCCATGTATATACTGACCAACATGTACAGCTAAGCAAAATATATTAGCAAAATAAACTCGAGGATTTTATTTGGCGATAGATGATTTAGTGATGTAATAATTTTTTAGAGGTGTAGTTTATTTGTGATTTATCTTTTCACCTCTGTAAGTTACGATATTCTTTTCAGTTTCCCATATTTTAACTTCATAAAGTAAATTATTAGGGACAGCATTGACTAATTGTGACCATATAAAAACTGCTAGGTTTTCCGTAGTTGATACAATACTATTCTTTTTAAAATATTCAACATCTTCATCGATATTTTTATGATCTAATAGGTCAAGAACATGTTTTTGAATAACTGATTTCAAGTCACTTATGTTCATAACCATACCGGTTCTTTGATCAATAGGTCCTGAAACTGTGATCTCCAGTTTGTAATTATGACCATGTCCCATAGGATTATTACATTTTTGAAACATTTTAATATTTTCTTCATCACTAAGATGTTGTGAATGAAGGCGATGACAGGCGGAGAATGATTCTACTCTCGTGAGGTAACATAGAGCACTCATCTGTAAAGTATTACATATATATAGCCCTGTTAAAAGAAACAAAAGTTAGCTATAATAGTTTAGCATAAAATCAACTATCAATATTTGAAAACTTCCTCAATGACTATTATCTTTATACGATAAAATGACTGCACAACAAAGGGAGTCCTCGTCATTAGTAATACCGAAAAAGCTAAATGAGTGACCGTTTTTAATTCATTTAAGACCTAGTTAAGTAAAGCAACTAGTAACAAGGAGAAATTTTACCGTTCCGTAGTACAAAGAAAGCAAGTAATCCTTGGTCTCATTGTGTAAAAGGTGTTAACGTACAAACCCAGTGACTAAATTTACTTTTTTAAGTACATAAATATTGGTACAAGGAGGCAGCGAATCTATATATGCCGCGCTTCATCATTCGATTTGTGTGAGGCCTGGGATATTGCTCGGGCGCTTGAACTGAGTCAGGCGGCTTTCTTATGAGGCCACTCCCCATACCTTTGACCTAGACAGTTAATGAACAAGGCATTTCGGTAACGTTAGGAGATGCAGTTCCACGGTAGCCGGTCACTAACAATTGGTTCATACGCCATTTGTTCTCTCTTATGATTCTGGGGCCCGTGTGTTCTATTGGTTTGGAACCAGGCTTTTCCAACTCCCCTGGGTGGATCCTCCGTGTCCACCAACCCAGTTAAGGCGTCGGACATTAGCTTTCCATCCGCTCGATTTCGTAAACAACACCAGTGGCACGAAAAAGTAATAAGTAGGACTTCCCTGGTAGTAGCTGTATACGTGTGGCCATGTGAGAGCATTTCGAGAGAGGTGACTCTCCCCACTCTCGGCCGTACCAAGGTATTTGGGGGCTAGTGACTAAAGACAGTTAATGTCACTAATCAGGGTTATCATAATTACCATGCTCTGTAGACTTATGAATACGATGTTGCTGCTGAGTAAAACTGCGTCAACTAAGACTTCATATTGGAATCTCTATATCTCCAGTTTACTTCATAAGCAATGTTTATTCCTGTGTTGTCCTTCGAAAGATTGTCCATTAATTCACATTCGCCTTCACAATAATCTTGGCTTTAAAATATTTCCAGATTACTGAAGTTAGGTGTCAAGTTAAATTCTCTTCTGTACAGAACTTTGTCCTCGGTCGTTAAGTTGGATGGGTTTTTAAATGTAGTTTAGAATGTCATTACCGCACCACATAACATGACTCAAATCAATTCATTCTTTTGCATCCCGTGGACCCTGGATCTTAGTACTATTCAATTGTTTCCTACAATTCAATGTCACCAACTGGAATGGTTAATTTACCTTGCACATAATCAGTGTTTAGATCACTTAGATAAACATTATCTTCAGTCGCCAACAGGCAGGTGTCTGTGGCATCAAGTGAATGGCTTGTAAATGTGCAACGCCGTACACACATGGAAGGCTCTTTAAAGAAATAAGAAGCGCGTTGATCTGGCAAGACTACAATTTGGGGGTACGACAATTAGACTTCAAATATCATTTGCCCGATTTCGGTGCAGAATCTATTTGTCCTTATGGCTAAGTAGTATTACAGCCGATGTCGATTCGTGATGAAAACCTTAATTTCTCAGATTAATCTACAATTCTTTTTCCAGTCTAATATTTAGTTGAAGCTTTTCAAGGTTAATCTAATACCACCTAAAGGTCTCCTATGAGTCATAGCTTCTACGACATTTTCTTTCAAAGTCCTCTCTGATTGGGAATAAGCCAGTGTCTTCACTGCATATCCTACCGCGCTATAGCTTGAATACCATAGACCAGGAAGAAAATCGACTGCTGATAAAACTTAAGATTAAGCTGGCTTTCTTTATCAGTGAGGGCTCTAATTGCACTTAAGAGTTGCGCTCCATCTACATTGCCGAATTGTACTGCAGATCCATCTCATTTTCAACTCTGAAAACGAAACGAGAGGTGTCGAGGGAATGGTAAATGACCTGCCAAGTGATAATTTTATTCAAATAACCCAAAGTGAAGTATGATGAATCTGTTTGCATTTTACTTTAAACTAAACACACTAGATAGACCACTTCCGCAAGGTCGTAGAACCACAGGAAAGCATTAGTTGGAAATCACGTATGATGTGTCTGGATCCCCACTCAATTATTCTCGCGGCCGAGTTGCAGGCAGTCTGCCATATGTGCATAGATACCGTTGGGTCGTGAAACCATATGAGAGTTTTTGATGAGGTTTCGTTCTCTGAGCTGGATGGTTTGGTCGTGGAGCTTTCATCGCCCTTCTGCACGGCATCGTCAGCACAAACTTCGGGTAGAAACGAAGTGTTCGAATTTCGTCACATGTGGTTCACAGCTTGTCCTGTACGCCTCGATGCTGATGGGTTCTTGTTGACCTTGAACCTTTCATTGGTTACTTCCTTGATTTAATTGCAGCTCCCATTGGTTTGGTTTTTGTTTCTATGTTTCTGCATAATTTTCCTGATTGGTTGATAGATCGAGGTGTACAGGACAAGCTGTGAACCACATGTGGAGAAATCCGAACACTTCATTTCTACCCGAAGTTTGTGCTGACGATGTCGTTCAGAAGGACGACGAAAGCTCCACGACCAAACCATCCAGCTCAGAGAACGAAACTCTATCAAAATCATCCACCTGAGCTACAAATCTCCACCATCTCAAAAGCATACAAGAGTATATATTATTCATCCTTAAATATGGTCGTCTATTAGGATTGGACTACAATAGAGAATGAAATGTCTGTTACGGAAATTCCTATATGGTAGGTGAATCTTTAGGATACAGCGGAATGTCCCGACAGACTATGGTGTCGTTTATGTTACTGACATGCTGACACTTCATTAAAATGTGAATATAACTAGTATGAAATCTGGAAAACCTACGTTTCAGGAGCCCGATACTTCCCATACTGTTACTTTGAGACGCCCTAATAGGTTTGGTACAACGAAGTATCAGTATGCCAAATGCCAATTCACTTTCTGGATCTTGGAATGAGTAATAAGGGACAAGTTTCTGTCTTTAAGACTTGACGCTATCTTCGGTGTTAGTGGGGCTTGTTTTACATCAACTGGTCGTTTGGCTTGCGTCAATGCAAACAGCACTGCACCCTCTTCTAAATCCACTAGTCACAACAAACTGCTGTGGAGGCCATCTACCAATTGTCAAGTATTTTAGATCTGGTATACGCCATTCTTTTGTCTTGTACGCCGATTCGATATCAACGACCGGAAATTTTTCATGAATATCGATCACATCATTACGTGTATAAACAGCCTCCGATATATTGCTAAGATCGCTCCGAAGCACTTCCACCTCCTCAATATCCCTTACACGACGTATAAGATCATCTAAATTCCCGATTCGTGTCTTTTTTATAATTATTTATATACAACACTTACGCTGGTAGTCTTGTCCTTACATTCCTAGTGTCACTGTATGGCATAATTTCTTAAGTTCTTCCTACGCTTAACCTATGACTCTCAGAACATCGATATTTCCTTGAATAAAAAGTTGAGTGGCGTCCCTCTCAGTATTCCATAACCTTCTTTTCGATCTATCTGTAGCCACGAAGATGTTATTACACGGGTGGTTATGTGGGGCATTAAAAAGTATTACTTCATATTATCCAGCGATATACTCTACTCTTATTTTGAACTTACTATCCAAATATTAACACTTACAACAGCGTCAGGTCATAAAGAAGACAGAAACTTGTCCCTTATTACTCAGTCCAAGACCCCGGAAGTGAATTGGCATTTGGCATACTAATACTTCGTTGTACCAAACCCATAAGGGCGTCTCGAAGTAACAGTACGGAAAGTGTTGGGCTCCTGAAACGTAGGTTTTCCAGATTTCATACTAGTTATATTCATGAATCCATCTATAAATCTGTAGCATCGTGATTCACTTTCTAGACCGAAGGTAGTACTACTACAATGTGAGAGCGCAGAACAGGAAATGTGACCTAAGCAACCAATAAATAGGAAATAAAGGCGAACTCAGGAGAAATGTCGACTTCTCTTCCTGAGGCTGGCTACTTGGGGCTGGGCAAAAATAGACAATTTTGCGTATATTTGTGTGAAAACTTGGTGTGAATTTAGGTGAAACGTAGACAATTTCAAACATGGAGCAACAAATTTGTTGCTCCCTTTTAAAAGAGAAATTTCACATTATTTCTGCATGACAGGCGAAAGAGAGGACTTTTAGAGCGTCTCCCCTCTTTTTCCCTTTGTTCGCCTTTATCCTCTCTTTTGATTGCTCAGGGCGGATACTGAAAAACGGAAGACATTTTGATGTTCGATCTCTGAGCGACGCTGAATCGACCTTGAAGAAACTCATCTGCTTACTAGATTCAAATTGGTGTAGTAAGGACTGAAGGTCTAAGGTCTACGTTATCCCTTTTCCAGTATGTTTCTATAAGTGTCCAATCTTCTCTTGAATGAGTCAATTGAAGGTGCGGACACCACTACTTCGGGTAACGGGTTGCAAGAATTGATGACGGTGTGAAAATCTGTATGCCGCGGGTATTTTGTTCGTTCTTGGCTTTTCTACTCGCCTGCTATGTACTCTCAGATGTCCCGATCTAGTGGGAAGAAAAAGAGAGGATGTATTTTGTCCGAAATGATTTCTTGGTACTCTGTACATCAAAAATCAGACTACAGCTTAACCTTCAATAGGACAGAATACAGAGGTTTAGCTTTTCAAGCCGCTTTTTTGTATGATAAACCTCACACGGGTAGCTGACCTCTGCATATTTTCCAGGATATCCGAGTCACTTTTTAAACAGGAACTCACAGCTTAAACGCTGTTACCAAGCTTAGTTCTAACTAAGGTTGGGTATACTGTATTAAACATGATAATATCCAAGTTGGTGAATGTCCGTCTTAAAGACCACATGGTTCTAATCCCCTTAGCTGCAACCTCCGGGCAGTGGGCCGTGGTCTTAAGATTATGACTCACTGTCACCCTAAGATCCTTGTGAGACCAGACCAAGGGTACAGGCACTCCTCCAATGCTGTACCTATTTGCCTATGTATCCCCAAAGTGCATGTAGACACTTTTCCGCGTTGATAGGCATCAGCCACTCCTTGTACCAGTTATTCACAACACCTTAATCTTCCTGAAGTGTGCATGCATATGCTTCTCATTATTTCTCTCCAGAGTTTTACATCATCGGCGTACAATAGCATTGGAGACTCTACTATACTTGGGAGATCATTTACATACAGTGTAAAAAGTAAGGGACCTATGACAGAACCTTGAGGTACTCCACTAAGTACTGATCTCCAAGTGAAACATTTGCGATTTATTCTTACTTTCTGTCTGCGACCTACTAGGAAATCCTTAAGCTATTTTAAAAGAGGTCCGGCAATACCAAGATTTTCTAGCTTCAAAAGCAGTCTATTTGTTGGCACCTTGTCAAATGACCTGCTGAAGTCTATGTAGGTAACATCTACTGATTTTCCATTGTTTAGAGCCTCTATCTATTGCTCCCTTGCTATAAGGAGGTTTGTTGTGCAAGGTAAACTTTTTTTGAAGTCATGTTATTCTCTATTTAACAAGTTGTTGGCTTCCACGAATGTCATTATGGCTTTTTCGATCATTCTTTCCAGTATTTTAACTCGGACACTAGTGAGGCTGTAGTTCGATGTAGGTTGTCTTAGTCTTGTTTTATGTATGGGAGTGACGATTGCACCCCTTCAGTTCTTAGGTAACAAACCCTGGACAAATGACATCCAGTATTGCAGTTAGTGGGGCCGCAACATATTGTGCATTATGTCCCAGGATTTTGGGGTGTAGGTCATCCGGTACTATAGTCTTTTGCGTGTCTAAAGTGATAGAAGCCTTGAGTACATCGTCTCGATTAAACTCCTTGGTGAGCATGTGGATTGTTGACTCTGTATTTGGATCTGGTTCTTTCTCTCGAATAGACTCCTGAGTGAAAACACCCCAAACTAGTTAGCCATAGCCTCTGTTTTTTTGATCACATTCACTTCCTTCCTTAATCAGGTTGGGAATCCAATGATGAAACCCTGTTCTGTAGTTTATATGCAAGAATATTCTTTTCGGCCGCTTGATTACAGATTGTGCGAACTGTATTTCATATTTTCTCTGGGTTTCCCGGATTTTTATTATACACTTGCTTCTTACCGACCAGTAGCGCTCCATAATACTTGCTGTGGCAACGTTCAAACACCTCTTTTTTCTTGATAAACGTCGAATATCCCGGCTTATCCAGGGATGGCCGTGTTTCTTCTTCTTTAGGACTGTCTAGGGTACATATAGTTGAGTTACCTGACTGTATATCTACCTAAAATGAGTTCATGCTTCTTCTATTGATGTCCCTGAGTCAGCTATCCAGTTTTCAGCCGATACTGTTGAGCTGATTTCCTCTATCTGCCATACATATGTTAGGAGGGGCCGGTGCAACTGATTGACAGGCCATCTTAGACATGGACATGAATAGGATGACTGAATGATCACTTCTTCCTAGAGGTGGTAGGAAAGTAATTTGACAGACATCGCCACTGTGTGAGAAGAATAAGTCCAAGTGAGATGAGAAGCTTCTTAAGTTAATTATCATGTGGTACAATATAGTAATAAAAAACGGGTACAATAAAAATTTTGCCGTTTTTTTCATCTTTTACGGTTGTCCTGGAAAAAAGAGGATATGTAATTGCATATTGAATTACAATCGTACGTGGGTAAATACACAAAACGGTTGAAAAAAGGAAAATAAACTTATGTACATGCGCTTCGTAAACATTCAGTAGCTTAAAATCGATGTTTGCAGAATGATTTTGTTTTTGATTCTTTTCAGAAGTAAAGATGTGCACAAATAAACAAGTATATTAGCAATGAAAACATTTACTTTTATTGGAATGAAAAAGTTATCGTATGTATGATCATATTAAAAATGGTTTGGTTTTTTGTTTTTTTGACACAATAATACAAAAAATTCGGGATGATTGCACCCGTCTCGAGAACAATACCGAAGGTTACCAGGTGTTGTTTGCTATTGTTGTAACGCTCCTCTGGTGGCCGATTCGAACACGTCTACTGTGATACTAATTGGTGTTTTGTTGTCCTAGTATGAGAGCACAGTTGTTTTTGCAAAAACCTCCTTAACTCTGAGGAACGTTGTCATATAAATTGGTGGCTTTCTCATTCTCAAGAAATTGGTCTGTTGATGGTCGCATGAGGAACTAACAATTCTGTATGAAACATCAATAAAGAATTACAAGGCCTCTACGCGTGCGTAGTCTCTCAATAGTGGTTGGTTTTTAGTGAGCCAGAATGGCTGTCAGTTTACCTTACAAAAACAGGTGACTTGAGCGTCAATAATCTGCCCAAGAAAATCCACAGAGTCGTTTCTGATCTGACATTTCTGAATGTTTGCAGTAATGCTGTGTTTTGCAGTCCTTGGAAAATATGGTCCAAATTCTGGAAATGGTATTCTCTGCCCGGACTTGCGATCGTCCAGTCATCGACATGCGTGTGTACGAATTTGGAACTCTTCAATATGTTGTCGATGAATCTCAGTTAAGTTTGTGCAGAATTTCTTAAGGTGAAAGACATGAACAAAGATTCAATGAGAATGATGGTAACCGTTTTAAGGAGCCATGTGAAAAGGGGACGCCTATGGGCTGCCTGACGGCCGGATAGTTCCCGACTCCATCGTGTTCTAAATTTCGTTTTTCGCTAACCCCAGCTCCTCAGAAGCTAGTCGGTGCACCTTCTAAAATGAAGATAGTCTCGAAGTTGTGGTTTAACGTTTAACATTGTTTGATATGCACGGCAGTTTGAGTCGCGTGTGATGCTGTTTGGGGTACTTGTCGAGTACTCGTCGTGACTAGAGATCGATTATGTGCCTAACAGTTACTGGGAATAGTGTAGTATCAGTTTATATGTTAAGCCCATATACTTTATTCTCGCTACTGGCCAAGCCAATTCTCCTATCCATTTTAAGTCATATATTGATCTTGTTAATTATTCGCTTATTAACCTTGACTATATTTTTATATGAGCGTATGTGTGTACCCTTCGTATCTTATTCATCATGTGTCTGTCATTCATTTTTGTCTGATTATAAATATTGAGTAATGCTTGCTCATAGCGAGTTGGCTTCCCCGCCATCTCCAATACGCATTACTTTCGCTTCGCTCTCGAGTTGGCTTCCCAGCCATCTCCACTATGCATCATCTTTGCTTCGCTCGCTTACACTTGCTCATGTGCCCACAGCTTTCTGGTCTGCATCATTCATCAATGAAAATGTAGTTGCCGCTTCCTTTTGCCTTCTGATATTATACACCGTTAAGATTGGTATAATAACGGTTATCGAAGTGAACTATTATTGAAGCACGGCACTACAATAGTCTACTGCCAGCTAAATGAAGTTCCACAGACAGATGATTAGTAGTTCCGTCTATCAGCCTCTGTTCGCTTGGCTCAACGAATAGATTATGGTATTATAACAGGTCTGTACCAATGATTAAGACAGAAACATCTGGAACAGCAATGAATGAGTTTGCTAAAATCAACGTTACGATAAACAAATTTCTTACCTTATAGAGCAACCTGTTTTCCGTTTGCCACCTGTAAGTTAAAGACCTCTTTTTGTAGACATTTATTAATATTCGCGGGCTATGTCCACCAGCTCTGGTTGCCGTTAACACATGCCGGCCGAAAGCTCGTCGTCACGGACGGCTTGGAGTTCAGGAAACTGCAGGGTTTCCTTCAACTTCTAGGAGACTTACCATGAGTGCTAGTGTACCATCATCAATCGGTAGAATCTACCTCTCGTGCACTGAAGACAGATCTTTTACGTGACTAGCTTCTTCGAGAAGGTTGGAATGTTTGTGGTAATATGAAAGTAGAGATAATGAGTTAAACTATTAAAAAGAACTGTATTGTCATTTTGTGTCATTTAAGGGCTTTCTTCGACAGAGTAAATCTTGGTGCGAGGGATTCTGCTGATCTCCGGAATCCGATAGGTAGGTGCAGCCAGTTTGCCTGTGGCGTTATTTTGTAATGTGACGAGGACCGTCTGGATTTGTTGGGGGGGGGAAACTTAGATAAAAAGGGATACCTAAGAATCTCTTCGTCGAAAGTTTGTTGACCAGTGACCTCCCACATACGTCTATACATTCCTGTCCCTGGACCGTGATACGACCCGTTGTTGTGTAGGAGCTGGTAAAATCTTTGTCAATCAGTTGGATCCCCTCGTTCAAAGATAGTCCTTTCTAAGTTGTTGTAAGGCTCATAACACCACTGGTAAACATACTAGGTGTAACGTTCATGTTAAAACCACGCGACATTGCCTTCAATACCATGGAATTGAGTTTTTGAGTCTGTCACAACGTGCTTGTGGAAGCCAGCTTCTGCATAAAATAATCATTCCTGTATATTATCAAGTCATAATGACATGAGTTTAAAGATGGGGGGCTATGGAGTGTGATTCTCCAACAATTTGAGCATCTGTTATGTTATAATGAAGGCAGAATCTATGAATGCGTGAAAAAAGGGGTAATATAAAATACTGTCACGATATGATATATTTCTAGTCGTTTCCATTTGTTATTCATCCTTATGATGTCTGTTTTCAATTCCTGGCACAGTGTTCCTTTGTCTTCCTTTTTTCCCTTTCCCTTCAGCATTCCAATTTAGTGCTTGCATCGTGATGCAGTTGGGTGATTTCCGAAATGTATGTCATATCCACCCAAAACATCTTTCCTTAATCTCTTCCTAAGCTGGAATTTGGTTTGTTCTCTCCCATAGTAGGATGTTGCCGATGGTGTCCGATCAACGGTCAGTGAGTATATTGCGAAGACAATTGTTTACGAATACTTGTACCTTCTTGATTATGGTTGTGGTACTCCTTCAAGTTTCACTTCCGTATAGTAGGACTTTCTTGACGTTATTATTGACGAATCTGATTTTATTATTGGACACGGATCATGGTATGAATTTATTTCAGGAGCACTAAAGCAACAAATATTTATCAGTCAATTCTGAAATATAAATTCACTTTCTTATTTTTTGTAGTCCACTCGTTCTATCTTTCGGGTTCAAAACATAGAAAAATGCCCGAATATTATTTCGGCTGGTGATTTTCCGTCTTGTCAGTTTCGACTAAGTGCAATTCTATAAGCAATTGGAAAGTGTTTCAGAGTTTCTTCTACGTTATCTTCTACTCACATCTTTAGGAGAGCTCTCTTAACAAAATAAAAAAATTTCTCCGTTTGCCCATCTGACTGAAAGTGATACAATGCGATTCTAACATGTTCGATTCCATTTTGTTTACAGAACTCTGACGACTTAGATTGCGTTCCTTTATCAGAATTCAAAACATTGGGTGTTCCAAATCTACCAAATAGTTGTCTTAGATGTAACACTGTTTCAGATGTAGATGGTCTTCGAACAGCATAGATTTTAGGCTATCTAGAGTATGAATCTACCATCACCACAAAATACTGTCCGTTTATTGGTCCAGCATAATAGATGTGTACTAGGACCCAAGGCTTCTTCGTCTCTGACCATGCTGTGACTCTACTTCCGGTGTATTCAACGATAAATCCCACAAACCAAATTTATATATCCAATCAATACCTAATAAGTCGGTATAACAGTTCCCAGAAATATTCTCCGGTCATAGTCTTGTCGTCCAATGTGAGAGGTAGATGCATTTCTCCAAGAGGAGTAATATTAGTTCCTGTGGCACTCTTAGCATTACAATATGTAGGTTGAAGTTGAGGTGGACTAAGTTTTATCCAAATCTTTCTGGAAATTACTGTTATGTCAGATCGCGTATTGACTTGCAGCTTAACTGGTTTGCTACTAAAAAAATATAGTTACGTACTTCCTTGTAGATGATAATTGTGGCCAGAACAACATTTGGATAATGTGATATCATTTGTGACGTCTGCGCCTCAGCTTGAACATCTGGGCTACCTGTTCCTTTCATCCAGATATTCCAGCAAGTTCTCGTGTTTTTTGTTTTAATACATTATGGCTATAATCTCACAACCTAATTAGGTGCGTTTCTGAAAAGTGTGCAACCTCCCCTTGTACATGTTACAAAAGGCCCAATCAGATATTGTGGTTGATGACAATATGCAAAGGGAAGAATGTACATTATTTAGTTGTCAATTGACTAGACTGATAACTGGTGGTCACTCAATATTTATTGTCAGGACTGACGAAGAAATAAGAAACGGAAACTTGCTTAAATACATTGAGCTGAAAACCATTTGTACCAAAAACATAATATCAAACAAGGCTAACGATAGTGAACCCTTACATTTTGGCTCTTGTTGTGCGTTTAAATAACAAGCTCTCACGACAAAATTTTCATGTGATATCACATCGACCATGTTGCAGTGGGACAATACCCAATGGCTCGTCGTTGTGGTCCATTTTGTTTCGTCGTTTAGGATCAGTAGACGAAAAGCCGACTGTCTAAATCTTATTCTGGCTGCTAATCGTCAGCCAGGCAGATCTGTAACGTCGAGGAAAATAATACTCCCTGTGGGTCTCAAACCCGTTTTATAGTCGATGTCACAACAGAAAAATCCAAGTTGATGCTGACTATAAAAGAGTGAGATACTTGCATTGCTTGATCAATAAGCCGCAACCGGTATCACGACGTGTAGTTGCATGTTCACTGGAGTCTATCAATCACTCTTTACAGGGCACTTGCAAGCTGTATAATCTATAGATTGTCGTATTTCAATTGAGACAGCACATTATGATTACACCAAATATGTTCACAGGAAGTTTACCTTACGTCGCTCCCAGTTCGCTAAGATCATTTGTATTTATTCACGTCGCTAGGCTTCAATAACACTACGATGGGTGTCATTGAGGACTAAAGTTGGAAAGTTTTACTCCAATCCTATGAGGATTACGACCAAAATTCCAGTAGTTTCTGATTTCATACAGTTTTTACATTACCACTTGGAGAATTTGTTATTTCTATCACTGAATATTTTCTTGAAAAAACCCTCCTATCTATCAGAAGAAACAAAAAACTAGATATTTTGCAAATTACTGATTTTATGTTATTTTGATTCTATACAACAAATAAGAGGTGTAAATAATAGGCTAAATTATTATACACTTAGTCAAAAGTTTGAAATAAAACAAAAAATAAGTAAATAATTCATTTAACAGTAATCTTTGCAGACATCTTATCTGATACGGTGTAATGATCCCAATTCTTTGCAGGATCATATGGTTCCCATCGACTAGCGGGGAAAATATGTTTATTACGTTCATACCAGCTACGCAAACAGACTTTTCCAGCATGTGACTCTTCTTTTTCTACATTTGCATCCATTCGGATACGAACATCGTCGTGAACATCAAAGCAGAATAATGGTCCAGATTTACCACGGGCCTTAGTTACAATAAAATCATAAAATGTATAATGATGAGGAATAATCAAATCTTCCTTGATATACATCATTTGATCTGCACTGGCAGACTTTAATTCAGAGAAATCTTTACGGAGTTGCTCTACGCAACGATGTAAAAATAAATGGATGGAGTGACCCTTTTTCATCCGCACTTGTTTGCGATGTCCAGATCCATCCCAGTAGCTGTACGTGATAACTATTTCCTCTTCTTTGATTGCAGCTTGTTTTGCCACCCATTCCCTTCGAAGTTCTTCCCTAACATATAAAAAGATATGATGCAGAATTTTATTATCACATCAACAAGAATTGGGAATAAAGCAGTTTAAATCAACAAAGCAGCGTTATTTTCTAAAGATGTTGGATCTCAAAACATAGATGGGTTTAGTGATAACGGACGAATATAGACATATTTTTTAATGGGAGTCACATAATCGAAACATCTCTGCAATCTGACATTATTCTTGCCTTTTTCTTAAGTACATACGAAAATATAAGTTGGAAATGTGTAGCTACTGTGTTTGTTCATTGAGAGTGGTTGCTGCTGAGAATCTGCATTTAGCTTTATGGAGAATGTTCGACAGTAAAACATCGATTTCCTGTGTGAGCGTAAACTGACTACAGCTAAATGGCAACATAGTTTATATGCATTCTTTTTTTTAACTAACAACCGAATGACATAAGGAAATTCTAGAAGAGTTTTGGCTTGATGGTGAAAGCATATGAAGTTCGAAAATTAGGCTTTAGACTAGAAACTAGCCATATTTGCCTTGATTTAGGCAATTGAAAGATACCCCTAACTCATGCACAAAGTGTGATTTAAAGACAAGTACATTAACACAAAATGTTGTTGCAAAGTTAAGTTCTAAGAAATTTATTAAGAGAAAGATAAATATTACTCTATGCGCTCAATTAACACTGGAAATTTACCTACGATACCATGGATGCTAGTCAGTCAGCTACAACGTAGGACCAGGCACATATATGCATCAGTCCAAGTTGCCATACCTCACGAACACCACCACATAGAAGCAGTTAATTCAATGGTAGTAAAAAAGTTTCATATAAGGATACGATAAAGGGAGAAGGAATCAGTTCGTAGAAAGAAATGTATCAAGTAATTTTAATCTCACAGTTTAAGGCAAGATGAAGAGTGCATACACCTACGCCATTGTGATCGATTCTGAGCCATGTCGTCACACAGTCTCCAACCATTGATTACGATAGTCGCGCGGACCCCAACCAAAAAGTCTGCATTTACCAATATGGATGAGACCAGAAGTCAGTGACTTTATGGACTGATATTACGTTTTGGTTTGATTGCCCCTGACTTTCTTCCAACCGTCTCCAACGCTAGTCAGCATTGCGCACTGTGGTAATCGGTGTCCAGTTATAGGTGACACGTGGCCTATCCATCTCAGTCGATGAAGATTCACAACCTCATCAACCGATTTACCATCATTCTCTGATACCTTGCGTCTAACTTCACTATTACTTACCCGGTGATCCCAGCAGATACAAACAATATTTCTAAGATATCTGTGATCAAATACTAGTAGCTCAAGAGTATCCTCTACTCATAATGGCCACGTTTTGCAGCCGTAAAGTAGAACAGAACGAACTGCCGCGCAGTATACTCGTCCCTTAATTAGTAGACGAATATCTCGCCGTCAACTCCACCTGTAGCCCCCCGGGGGCTCCTGCTGTTCCCAAGCCCACATAAAGGAGGAGGGTTGGGCATGGGGTTAGCGACCTCATCCCGTAGAAAACTAACTCGCTAAAAAAAACGCTAACCAGAAAAAATAATTCAAACCATTTAAACTCTGCCCTGGGAGTTGAAGGAAGAATTATGACACCTTATGATGAAAGCCGAGATTCTTCGGAAGTCACGAGGCTGATGCCCCTTCTAACAACCATAGCAACAATTAATATAAGTACATAAAACGTTCAGACAATGTGGGAGAACCAACCAAATAGCTATGGAAATGAGGAGATACAACTTGATGGTTCTTGGAATCAGTGGAACCCACTGGGCACAAGTTGGATAAAAAAGATTAGACTGGGGAGAGATACTGTTGGTCTTTGATCACAGAGAAGAAAATGCTTCTCACACTCAGGGAGTTGCTCTAAAGAAGCAGGAAATGCACTTGTATGATGGGAATCTCATGGATCCAGAATTATCAAAGCATCATTCAAAACAAAGAAGAAGGGAATCACGATGAATGTTATCCAGTGTTATGCACCCACCAATGATAGCAACGACGACATTAAAGATCAGTTCTACTCGAGGCTTCAATCGATCATAGCTAAGTGCTCAAGAAAGAACCTCACAATCCTGATGGAAGATCTAAATGCTAAATTCGGAGTGGACAACACAGGATATGAAGAAATAATGGGACGACATGGAGTGGGAGAGAGAAATGAAAATGGTGAGATTTGCAAATCTAGGTGCATTCAACAAATTGGTTATAGGCGGCACAATATTTCCACACAAACGCATACACAAAGCTACATGGATCTCACCGAATCAAATCACAGAGAACTAGATCATATTTGTATCAATATTAATTCACAAGGACAATGAGAGATGTGAGAACAAGGAGAGGAGCTGACATAGCTTCAGATCACCACCTGGTTATGGCCAAGATGAAACTGAAGCTAAAGAAACACTGGACAATTGGACAAACAACATTACAAAAGGTTCAATACAGCCTTCGTTTGAGATACTCACAAACCTAACCAATTCAAGATAACTGTCAACAACAGGTTTCAAGCTTTACAGGATATACTGGAAGAACAAGAAACTACGATGGAGGATAACTGGAAACGGAAAAATAAACATTAAGTTCAACGCATCAGGAGGTTCTGGGTCGCAAGGAACATCATCATAAGAAATGGATCTCTATGGAAACGCTGGACAAGATTCAAGAAAGGAAGAACAAGAATATAGTAGTTAGCAACAGTCGAACACGAGCAGAGAAAGTCAATGTACAAACAGACTACGCAGAAGCAAACAAACAAGTGAAGAAAAGCATTAAAGCCAACAAGCAGAAATACATGGGAGAACTAGCAACGACGGCGGAAAAAGCTGCAAGGGAAGGGAATATGAAACAATTATATGATACAACGAAGAAACTACCAGGGAGATATAGTAAACCGGAGAGACCAGTCAAGGACAAAGAAGGAAAGACAATCATGGAGATTCAAGAACAGAAGAAAAGGTAGGCAGGATACTTCGAGGAACTGCTGAATAGATTAGCTCCATTGAATCCACCGGACATCGAAGCAGCACACATTGACCTTCCTATATCTGTCACTCCACCAACGATCGAATAAAGCAGAATGGCCATCAGACAAATCAGCAGTGTGGAAGCAACAGGACCTGACAATATACCAGCTGAAGCATCGAAGTCAGACATTGAAGTGATTGAAAACATGCTTCACCTTCTATTCAAGAAGATTTGGGAGGAGGAACAAGTGCCAACAGACTGGAAAGAAGGGTACCTCATCAAGATACCAAAGAAAGAAGATTTGAGCAAATGTGAGAATTACAGAGGCATCACACTGTTGTCAGTACCAGGAGAAGTTTTCAACAGAGTGTTGCTCAACCGGATGAAAGACACGGTAGACGCTCGACTCTCAGATCAACAGGCTGGATTCTGTAAGAATCGGTCGTGCACAGACCAAATTGCGACACTACGGATTATCGTTGAACAATCAGTTGAGTGAAATTTGTCGCTATAAATCAACTTCATTGATTATGAGAAGGCGATCGACAGTGTGCATAGGACTTTATGGAAAATTCTTAGACACTATGGAATTCCTGAGAAGATCGTCAACATTATCCGGAACTCATACGACGGACTACAGTGCAAAGTCGTGCATGAAGGACAGCTGACAGATGCATTCCCAGTAAGGACCAGAGTCGGGCAAGGCTATCTACTCTTCCTCTTTCTTCTGGTGATTGACTGGATTATGAAAACTTCGACATGTGAGTGGAAGCACGGAATACAATGGACATCTCAGAATCAATCAGACGATTTGGAATTCGCAGATGACCTAGCCCTTCTATCTCATACACACGAACAAATACAGACGAAGACAACTAATGTAGCAGCAGCCCCTGCATCAATAGGCCCCAACATACACAAAGGAAAAAGCAAGATTCTCAAATGAATAAGGAGGATCGGATGCAGATGTAAAGGCGAGGATTGGCAAAGCAAGGGCAGCATTTCTACAAATGAAGAACATATGGAACTCAAAACAACTGTCAACTAATTTCAAAGTCAGAATCTTCAATACGAACGTTAGGACAGTCAGTCCTACCGTACGGAGCTGAAACGTGGAGGACTACTAAAACTATCATCAAGAAGGTACAAGTATTTATAAACAGTTGTCTACGCAAAATACTCAACATTCACTGGCCGAATACCATCAGCAACAGCGTTTTATGGGAGAGGACAAACCAACTTCCAGCTGAAGAGGAAATTAGGAAAAGACGTTGAAAGTGGATAGGACATATATTGAGGAAATCACCAAACTGCATCACGAGGCAAGCCCTAACTCGGAATCTGGAAGGGAAGCGGAAAAGAGGGAGGCCAAAGAAAACATTACGCCGGGAAATAGAAGCAGACATGAAAAGGATGAATGTTAACTGGAAAGGATCGCCCAGGACAGGGTTGGATGGAGAAAACTGGTGTGCGGCTTTTGCTCCTCCATGAGGGGTAATAGGCCTAAGTAAACGATATCTCGCCTTCGCCATAGGTGACGTAAGTTGGCAAAAGCCAAACGAGCTGTTTGGATCCGTGCAGAGATTTCATCAGACACCAACCCATTAGGGCTGATCAGACTTCCAAGATAAGTGAAGTTGTTAACGCGTTCGACTACTTCACTCCCTATCCTTAGTTCAGGTGTTGACGCAGGTCAGTCCTGAAGCAACAATTTACATTTAGAAGGAGAGAAACGCATCCCAAACATCCTTGCATTGCCCCTCAGTGCTGTCAAAAGACTCTGCATTTTATCAGCGTCTTCACCAAACAGAACCATGTCATCTGCGTATTCTAAGTCGATAAGTGGATTTCCTGGTAGGAGATCAATGCCCGAAAATTCAGATGACGAGAACGTTATTTTCAGCAGTAGGTCTATAATGAAGTTGGACAAAAATGGAGGTAGTGGACAGCCTTGCCGGACACCACTTGAGGTTGTAAAATCAGATGACAGTTCGCCATAAACTCTCACTCGGCTAGTAGTGTTCAAGTAAAGAGCCTTCACAAGGTTTATGTACTTCTGAGGTACACTTTTCAATGATAGACATTGCCAAAGAACCACTGGGTCTACAGAGTCAAATGCCGCTTTTAAGTCAAGAAAAACCATCATTGTTGGACGTCGATAAGCATGTCTGTGTCCTAAGGTCTGACGAATGGTGAATATGTGGTCGATACAGCCACGACCAGGTCTGAAGCCAGCCCGATTTCTTCGTGTTTGCAGTTCATGAGCCTATGTTAGGCGTCTGATATTTATTGAGGCTAATATTTTAGACGCTATATTGGTCAAACTCATCTCTCTATGGTTATCACAGGATGATTTTGATCCTTTCTTACACATTGCGACCAGTCACATGGGACTACATTCAGTTCTCAGATTTTAGCTAAAATATTAGTCAACCTAATCGGTAAAACTGGACCACCATCCTTAAAGACCTCTAGTGTTAATTCTTCTAAGCCAGCTGCTTTTCCTCGTTTTAGATTGGCTATAGCTTTTTAAACTTCAATGTTCCACTCAGGCTGTTTGGAAATGGTGGATAGTTGTAAAGTAACTGAATGCTAGCTGAACTGCTCCTTAAAGTGTTTCGCCCATCGTTCTAAACGTCTGGACTATGAGGAGATAAGTGTCTTCTTTCTTGGCTATTAACTGTGAATTTATAACCACAATGGCTAGGTGAAGTTAAGTACACTAATAATTAAGGTAAAGTTTGTTGCTGCATTTAGTATAAAAAGATGAAAACTTTAGCATAGAATAAAGGGAGTAGTTTCAGCTGTTTGCTCCAGCTATTATGCCAAAATGGACTGGACAGAACTTAGCCAAGGCAACAACTTAACCTTCAGTAGATTAGTAATTTATAAGTTTTACTAAAAATTAACTACTATATCATAGAAGTGGAATCACCAGAAATGCTAGAGTCCGTATGTTAACTGCGAAAAAAGATTTGACGATGTATTATAGAAATCTATTTCCAATATCTTTTTTGGGTGAAACTAGCGGAAGAGAAAACAAACCACGAGGATATACCAGTATGTCTGGGATGCACCATGTACGCGGAACAAACACCTACCTCGACAAACAATGTTGTGTGGATTAGTAACGAGTTATAAAACTAGTTGGAATCAATCCATGAGGTTACTGACCTTTGGTTAAGTCGTGTTGGTAGATGCAAACTACATGGTTGGGGTCTGCGCGACCGGTGGTAGGAGACATTAAGTGACATGGACTGGAAAAGGTTGTAGTGACACAGATGGACTCACTCTTCATCTGGATCTTGTGCTTTAGTTTATTTCGTACTATTCGAATTTATCTCTTTATTTCGGACCATATTCTCCGGTGCTAACCTTTCTTTTATTGATTCTTTTATTATTTCTACTTCTTTGAAATAATCCCATCTTGTGTTGACGTGGTATGACAACTTGGGTTAACGCACATCACTAGGCTTTATGTCAAATTTAACTGACCGACTAACAAGTCTGACTCAGCACAGTCAGGATCATTAGGTGGAATGATGTAAACACGGATAAAAACCCTTCAAATAGTATATACTCTCTATCCTCACGTAACTGTCTTTAATGCGAATGTATAACAAATACGCAGAAACCTAAGCAGATGTAAACGACGAGGAAATACTGCGGTAATTGTATCATTTACTTAATGATCCATGATAAAGAAACAAGTTAATTAGGATACTAGAACTTCCGCACTGTACCAAAACGTTGAATAACCAAGTGAGATCATGACTGAAAGTTTTTCATAGTGGAAATATTATTGCATTTGTTTATTTGTAAATGTACACCGAAACCGACAATGAACGAACGTTTTATCAGTGATGGTGGCTCAGTGGTAAAGGGGTCCAGAATTTAGTCACTATCTTGCAGGTATCACCAACGCTCATACTTACAGTGTCATTTGTAACCAAGTACAGTAATTTAAATTTAGTAAGTGGACTTGGCAACTAGGTACGAGCTTGTGAATTCGACCACAGCCAAATTGTGTCAACCAGAAATTTTAGAAACTGATAAAAGACTAGTCCTAACTTGTGTACCGTCTTTTAGAAATGAGGTGAACAAATCACCCGATTCATTCATATCAATGCGTGTTAATTAATATACGAGTAATTTGGCTTTTATGACTCCATGCTGAAACCAGATCACAAAGTAAAAAGTGATTCCACATGAATTTACATAACAAAACCAACCTGAATCACAAAAAAGACAACCGAGATTTAAGACCCAGATTTAAGGACGGGATGTAACATGACGCAGAAAATTGTGTTCAGACGACATAACTGGTGAGGCTATAATTTACGGACGAATCAATTAGATTTAGGATAATAGGTCTCGGATTTCAGAGCGAAATTTATTCACCCACCTGTCTAAATAGTTTCTTGGCATTTTAGCTGATGTGAGTTCGTGATGAAAACCATAAACCTGATTCCTAGCCCTTACCATCAACTGTAAACCATAATTCCGGCCCATCACAGTGCTTTGTAACCCTCATTTAGCCCTGGTAAGTAGGCGGACATTCCTAAGGTCACTTTAGGGTCCGTAAATTATAGTCATAACACATAGCTAATAATTGTCTGTCAAAGTTTGTGACGGAACTAATACGAAAAACTTGCAACAAAACTATACGAAAACGCTACGTGCACTACTTTACCTTAAGACGTTTTTCTTCCTTCATCTCTGTCAATATCTGGTAGAAAACTGGTGTCAACAGTGGATTTTTTTCCCAAGCGTCTTCGTTTAGTAGAAGACTCATTGTCAGACTTAACGGTACCTTCCCCATCAGTTAGAACTTCTTCTGGCTGAGGTTTTTGTTCGGTCTACAAATCATCTTGAGGGATCTAAAATGTAGTACAACTTTTACTTTATCGGGTGACTCAGATTTGTCTACAGCGGTGGATGACTTTAGTTCATCCTCGACATCTTCCTCTTCAGCGAAAGACAACAAAGACTACGTCACATAAATAGGTACAATTAAAAAACCTACAGGCTGAAGTTTATTCTTTTTTTCTAGAGTAGAATTTTCTGACTTGTGTGCGAGTCCTTTCGAGTTTCCTAGGGCTAATTCCTTCTCTCTTTGTGTCAGATAAGCCTTCTGTCGTGCTTTCATTTCATCCAAAGTTACCAGGCCAATCTAAACGTGGATTATATCAGCTAAATAACATACTGTGTTATTTTTCAATTGATATTCAATAGCATCATAATGTACAGCAAACTTGGTGGACATTTCACCGACACGCATCTCTGCCTCGAGTTTCCTTTTCTGAAGTTCTAGTTCTTGTCGTTCCTTTTCACGCTGTTTCATCAACAGAGCGGCTCTTTGTGCCTCTCTAGCAGCTCCCTTAAAAGTTGCCATCTCCAGGTGAATACGAAGCTTGCGCCGCTACGTGAACTGTTAGAGGCGGGAAACAGGAGACAGTATGGTGTATTAAAAACCTCTATTTTCATCCAGCACAAATAATAAAGAAGACTCTGTGCATCACTGAGTCTGAGAACACATATTTTTTAACCGTATTATGCGGTTTTTTGTTTGTAATTGTTTGTGTAATTTTGTAGCGTAATGAAATGGTTCAAATGGTTGTGGACGGAATAGAAGAAGCTTTCGCCTAACGGGCTTCCGTGTCTAGTAGCAGTGGATCACTAATACTTCCAGGCAAGAACCTAGTTATATTAACGATGAGAGAGGAAAACACAACTTGGTTAATCATTATAATATGTTATCCTTAGTCCTTAAGAATAGGTCAATTTTCCTCTTAAAGGACTGCTGGGAGGTCGCTTGGACTAGTTCAGTCGGCAGCGAATTCCAGCATTTGACAACTTACGGAGTAGAAGTTGTGTCTACAGTCTGTTCTGCTATGTTGGGTCTCCAGTTTCTGGGTGTTACCCCTTAGGTTAGCATTGTAACTAAGCTTAGGTAGATGTTTAAGGGGATTACCAGAAGTGTTAAGGATACTGTAAGTCATGAGGTCACCTTTAAGACGTCTGTACTCTAACGGGTAAAGGTTAAGTGATTGGAGGCGCTCCTCGTAAGACTTGAATTTGAGTCCCCAAACTGATTTCGTGGCTCGACGTTGGATACGTTCCAGAGTGTCCTCATCCTTTTGGAGGGAGGGAGGAAATACTATGTTTCCGTACTCTAAATGGGGACGAATAATACTGTTGAGGATTATATGGAAAGTTCTACCGTCAAACTGGCCAAAAACGCTCTTCAATGTTACCAGTGCAAGGTTTGCTTGAAAGGCGTTTTTGTCACAGTTAGCGTACGACTTCAAGTCGTGGGGTACCGACACTCCTAAATCTTTTTTGAATTGGAATACTTCTAAAGAGGAGTTTCTTAAGTTGTAACTATAGTCTGCAACTTGTCGCAGATGAACTACCTTACACTTTGAAGTGTTAAAGGTAAGTCCGTTGTCGACTGCCCAACTTTGAAGTCGATTCAGATCCTCCTGAAGTGCTAGTATATCCTTTTGGCTACGCATCTCTCTCCAAAGTTTCACATCATCAGCAAAAAGCAATAAGCTAGACAAAACTTATTGTAGAAGATCGTTTATGTAAATCGTTTGCGATTTCGGATAGATGGAGACAAAATGAAAGATTGGTTTAACGATCTTTAGTCCCTAAGTGCAAAAAATAGTGAAGAGTTCCATGCGAGCTCTACAGTGATTGAGAATGTGACACGGTGTTTAAACGAACAAAAGCTTTTGTAAACTATTTCTTCATGTTTTTATACCAAAAATTTGGTTAGGGCTGTTTTCAATGACAAATTACAAGGAGTTTGAAAACCCGATTGCTCTTAGGGAGTCGAATTACGAATTATAGCCCAACAATCCTAATCCAAATTTTTTCTAGCATATGATTTATTCGGAACCGGCAAGATTGTCTAAAAGTAGGTGCTTAGAAACAAATCAATTGAGATACATTGATGAGCATCGGCATACAATGTGCCAAACACTATTCCCAAGGATTTTAGGACAGAAGAACCGGAGTGTGATCGCCAATCATGACTTTAAAATAAATTCATACCTCAGTGTAGAATCCTTCAAATGATTTGACGAATAAAAGTATATGTTAAGCCGTTTGGCGCCCGAAAGCCGATACTGATACATGATGTGCTACGCGCTAACCTTCCTTCCTCAACTAACTACTTGAGAGACACCACGAGAGCGAAGGAGAAAGTATATTGGGCTATAGAATAAAGTGCACAAATACTTTTTTACATTTACATATATATAGGTATATATACAACTCTACATTTAAGGGAATTGATCTATTTCCTAGTCAGTGAGATGCACTTGTCATTTGGGCCACTTCTCATTGCCATCAGTTATCTGGTGGAAAGTTTGAGTTGGTGGTTTCTTTAACCGAATGTAGTCGTTTACCGCAGATGTGGTTTGCATATCAATTCAGGCATTTACTTCGAACATCAACTTCGTAGATCACTTCACTGACTCTTCTTATGAGGACACTCTCTACCCATGCAGGTCCCCATTGTCAAAAGTCTCTCATTTATACTGATAACTCATCAGGAAACTGACGTTCAATTCCCATCCCTTTGGGTTTATAATCTTGCCTTCCTCTATGTGAAGACATACTATCAAATGAAGTTCAAATCCTCCTTCCGAACACTGAATCAACAGGGGAGATACCGTCGGGTGAGACCTGATTCGGGGTTATTCTATATGCTCTCAGGAATTTCTGGATGACCTCTACCATCGTGCATTCCCCTTGTGACTGGATGAGAGCTCTCTTGAAATCATCGGCAAAGCACTTAGCTTGACCTTTTCACTGGGCGATGGTAGGTTGGTGACTGAATGTGTGTGATGGTGTTCCGAAACCAGAAGTTCAAGATTTCTGACGTAAATTGAGATCCATTGTCTTTAACTAGTGTTTCTGGAAAACCAAACTGCCCGAAAATCCCATCCAGCACCATTATTGTTGATTTTATGTCTGATGCACTAAATAAATCTGTGGCCATTTTGTAAATGAGCCGATAGTAGTAACGTGTTGACACTGGTTCAGCAAAATCAGTGTGAACACTGGACCATGGCTTTCCTGCACTTGGAGATGGGGTGGATGTATTTCCAGTAGCAATTTCGCGTCTTGTTCACACAGTGGGCATTCCTTTACAATATTTTCAACGTCTTGATCCATCAGTGGCCAATATACATAACTGCGTGCTAGTGACGTAATAGGCTGCAAACCAGAGTAACCTGAGTGGAACTATTTGAATATTCGGCATCTGAGGGTGGTAGGAATAACTAGGCGTTCTCTAAACAATAGACACGAGTTGGTAATAGACAACGCGCCTCATCGACGGAAACACAATACTGAATCATTATCAGCCTTGTATGACCAGCCTTCATTATTATTAGCCTTATTCAACATTATATTTTCGGTACAATATAGAATTCTCAGTACAAAACATTTCAGCGAGTTTCCGTTTCTTATTTCTGAATCGATATTGACGATAAATATTAGGTGATCGCCAGTTAGATATTAGCATTTCAGAAGGCGATATCTAATATTTATTCTTTTCAATACACAAAACCTGCCATCACGATGTCTGCGATTGCAATCTCATTGAGTTACTACTGACTGGCTTACTATATGATTTTCCAAGACTGGACACCTAGTAGCTAGCAAGACTTTCCAACCACTTATGTGATAGGGAACTGGAACGATTAGATTTATTTCTCCTACCTGATAATGAAATTAGATTAGATCTCATATTAGCGCTCAGCATTTTGAATAAAAGCTTCATTGTTAACATATTTTATTTTATATCGTAGGCTAATCATTTTTAAAGCCATCACCAGTTTAAAAAACCACGATCGATGCATTGGTATTACAGCATTATCATAAGTGTAAAACCAGTTTCAAGGCTCCTTCATTTGAAAAAGCATACAGCTTGTTTGAGTATGCGATGAGCCTCTTTATCCTAGAATGTCGCATAGTGATGATGGGAGTGCCACAGTTTCGTATGCTATATGAGCACAGCACATTTCGAAGCAAATATTAGGGTAACATTGTGCATGTGGAGTAAACTGACTCATTTTACACCTGTTACCTCTCATGGAGTAAAGGCCGCCGACCAATGATCTCTTCACTTGTTGTAGCTATTTAGCATCAAGCCTTTTGATGTATCTATCTAATGCTTGGCACCCTGCGTCCTTTAGTCTGCATCTTTCCCTTTCACTTTGAGAAATTCGGGCTAGAACTTGCTTTGTTAAACAGTTTACTGACTTCTGTAAGGTGTAACCTATCTACTTCTGGCATATTTTCTTGATTTTTTCTTCAGTTCGAGGCTGGTTTGTTTTTTGACAGAACAGGTTATTGTTGATGGTTTCTCCCCCAATGAATCTAAAGCGTCTTACGTATTTGGCTATTTATAAGCACCTATTCTTTTTTGGTGATGAACTTAAGAAGAAGACGTGCAATTGATTACAGACACACTCCAATTTAAGCTGTGGCGGATGTGGTGTTTATATGAACCAATGATTTCTTTGTAGTGATGACTGTTTTGATTTTGAATTCCAAATACAGTTCATTTGTTCGTGCTCATCTAATATTTCTTGATTAAATTGAGTTGTTTTGGTGACTACTAGTTTATACCATAATTCAAATACTTCAAATTACCACAGTGTGGCAGTCCACTTGGCTTCAGCTCCTTACAACAGATCTGTTTCGATGTTATAGTTCAAAGTTCTAACTTTATCCTTGAGTTATAAATATTTTGAGTCCCAGATATTTCCTCCATTTGTAGAAACGTGTCTTGTTACCTTGACATCTGTATTACATCCCCTTTAATTATAAAAAATACTATCTATAAAACGTAAACTTTTCCACCTCTTCCAGGGGTTCTCTGTTAAGTGCAACTTGGTTGGTTCGTTTTAGTTGTGTTGTATTTCGGGATCTTGATTTTTCTCTTGTGTATGTTGGACCTATTGTTGCAGAGGCCGCTGCTACACCCCACCATCCATCAATTTGAAGTGCAGTCCATCATGTAAATTCAGGATGACATTGGCGATTTTCTCAGGCACACTACAGTGTCGAAGGTTTCATAAAGTTCTATCCACACTGTCAAGTACTGTCTTATAGTCAGGGAATTTGATTTATAATAAAGATTTTCATTCAAATGATTGTTCAAAGATGATCCGTAGTACCGCGATTTGGTCTGCGCACGACCGATTCCTATGAGACCAAACAACAATTCGTTGAAAACGTTTTCTGATTGTAGTGTGATTCCTTTGTGGTTCTCACACTTACTCAGATCTTCTTTCCTTGGTATCTTGATGGAGTATCCTTCTTTTCAGTTTGTCTGTGGCACTTATTCTTAATCCCAAATATTTCTGAGTAGGATATGGAGTATCTTTGCAGTTGCCTCCATTTATGACCTCAGTGTTTCAGCTGGCATGCTATCCCGTCTTTCTATCTCACCATCGTTGCTCTCTCTGATAACGTTGGTAATATTTGCTAATATTAGAGCGGTGACATCTTTGAAGAGATCTGTATGCAATCTCTCGATGTTCAGTGGGTTCAGTACCTACTTGAGCTTGTTGTCCATCGTACAGAGTAAGCATCCAAACAGCCCTTCAGAGCGATCCGTCCACTCTTTCCATTGCTATTGAGTCTTGGCAGTCAGTTCGCCCTCTTCTTCCTCGACCAGTCGCTCTGCTTTGCCGTATCTGTTTGCTGGCTCATGTGTCATTGTTTTCCATAGGGGTTTTCTCTTCTCTGAGTATATCTTGTAATATTTGGGACATATTCCCAAGAGCCATCCTGAGTTTACTGGATTGGTTAATATTTCGAAGGAAGGTTGTTTTAAACTTTTGCAGTGTTACTTGTTTAGTAGTTCGATGGTTTTTCAGCCTGTAAACGACGAGATGTTGATCTGAGGTTATATCATTTCCTCTCTTTGTTTTTATATCGTGCTGGAATTCATATCTGTAGATATGTGATAAATTTGGTTTTTAGTATAGTGGGATGTGAAACCCGTACGGCTCTTTTTATATAGTTTTGAGGAAAAATGATGTCTCCTATATGGTTTGCAGAGTGTTTCTGATGGATCACTTCACATCCCGAAGTGTTGAAAGTATTTTCACTGTAATCTGTCAAACTTTAAAGTTGATTACAAACTTCCTGAAACAGTAACTAGTTATACTAGTCTCACGATTCTCCATGAAGCTTAGCATCATCAACAAAAGTAATATCTACGAGACTACTAGCTCAGGAAGATCATTTATATGAATTAAAAAGGAAGAGGTCCTGGTGTAATGAACAAGAACACGAGTGGGGGACAATCAAATATATTTAAGCATAAATTACAGACTATCTCACCAAATTCTGATAACCAAACAGCAAACAGTTAGTTTGCAAACTAACAACCAACTGTCTCAATCTTCACTGTTCCTTCTGTAAATATCAGTTCATTTTCTCTAATTCCATTGTTCATGCATTTTCCTACCAATTGCGTTTCATTTCAGTTCTTTCCTTATCGATCTTTTGCCAAAATACATTCCATGTCTGACTATCACCATATACTACTTATATGGATATAAGTAGACCACACTACACTAGTACTGAACCTTGCAGGACCCAGCCAGGACATTCGATAGTCCAAAAAAAGTTAAAGCTTGATCTGACCTTAAAAATTTGACTACTAGGATATTACTAAAGCCAGTCAACCAGTGGTGACTTAATAACTATCAGTCTGAATTTACTGGTATGACACGTATTATCGGCTGATTCAAAGCTTTTGGAAAATCTAAGTACGCAACACTCACTTTCTCCTTAAGACAGAAGAAGGTGGTTGAACTATTCATAGAGGAAGATAGCAGAAGTGAACATAAAGCAAAATGTCTGAGTAATCTTATCATCTAGAGTCCTTAACTGACGTTCTCGGAACCAACGTTTTTATTAGCATTACTCCAAAGAGCAACGTCTCAAGAGATGATCCATTTGAGTAGGCGTAGCCAAAGTAGCTATTTACCGCCTTTATCATCGGTTCATCTAGAGTCATCCTTCACATTTGCTATGTATGTGTTTTACCGTGCGTATTTTTGTTGAAATATAAACTAAGGAAATATCGCCTAGAGCTTTCAAATGTAACTTGTTCCATGTTAGTCTCAAGCCGAATTTAACAATTACATACTGGCTAAAAACATCTTGTTTAATCTATTTTAAGTGGTGTTACATCTTAACTACGCCAAGACTAATAGGCACTCACCAGTATCACCTAGTCGTGCTCTTACATATATATATATTCTGTTTATCACCAACAAACGAATAATCTAGATAAAAACAAATCACTGGTTTTGTTCAGAGGGTATTTAAATTAATTTTACGTGGGTTCGTTGTGTTTTACTGAACATCAGATGTGTTATAAATAGTATTTGATTTCTTTTCTTTACAAATAACAAAACCAAAAGAAAGAATAAAATGAACAAGAAATAATATTCAATAAAACAATAGGTATGTGATATTTTTTTAGATTATTTTTTTAAATTACTATAGTGGATTTAAGTATATATGTATACATTAAACATATAATATGTATACATTTGTTTGTTTTTCTCTCTCTAAAAGAGACAAGACTGTTGATAGTTATGATTTTACTGTTGTCATTGGTTTGCTTTCATCTAAATTTCATATCTGAATAGTAACCTTGTTTGTTTATATTGTGTTTATTTTGCTAATGGAATGATCTTCATGTTTTGATAAATGATTTTTTCAATGGTACCATTCTTTTTAAATATTTAATAAATCCATTGAAATATTACATTCGATATCGAAGTGCTGAATTAATGGTACTACCATTAGAATGTTGATTTGAGTGTAGATTTTGAAATCCATCTCTTGTTGTTCTACACCATTCTGAAGATGTTGAACCTCCTGAATTTTCCTAACAAAATAAAAAATATTTTTAGACAATAATATTTTAAAAGAAAATTGTAGATAATCTACAAAAATTGTTTAAAAATTTGATAGTCTTGATTAGATGACTACTGCGTTTGAAAAATCGTTTATTTATTTTCTTTTTTGCATAGTTCACTTCACTATTCTTCAAAATTCGAATCAAATTCAAACTCAGGAGTTTGAATGTAAGGGACTCATTGCTGAATTTCAAATGCCTGAACTCGATCCCTGGTGAATTCCAAGGTATAAACTAATAAGAAGTATTAAGACATTCGATTACCAATCACGAAATGATAAAATTTTAGAGAATTTTTTTAAATCATGAACTTATTGTTTAACTATGTACAATGAAATGATATTAGTCGATTAGTGTGAACATTTAGATTGTTGACTGAAATGAATGCGTCATTAGTATGCTACATTCTTGAGAATATTCTAGTGGATAGAATTATGATATAGTTCGTGTACACTTTTTTTCTTAGATCATTATATTACAATATAGTGAGATAATAAATCAATATTATCAGTAGACTTTTATTTCAGTTCAGACTTGGATGACTCCACAAATCATGATTTCTCAGTGGAAAATTAAGAAAATCAAATATGAGCAAGTAACTATTATGTAAAAGACTAAAATTTAATTAGTTAATATCCAAAGAATTTCGACATGATTATAGTATAGGGACGAGCTTGAAAGAAACTGGAAGAGTTCTCAACCAATTAAGAAAAAGCCTCAGTAAATAGATAGTTGATGGAAAATAAAATAATTACATTACAAAATGTAAATAGAATCTACATATATAATGAATATATTACTCTTCTATATGTTATGGTGCCTCTAGGGTGAAAAAAGCAAAGTGCAAACTTGTGCTTATGAATATAGATTATCTATCTTGTCAAATTTTTATAATCACCTAAATAGATTTTTAACAGTTCCCATAGTGTTCTTCTTTAGGGTTAGGATTTTCATTATGAATTGACATTACCTACTTTTATCAGAAATTTCATAATCTGATGATGATTTCTATCAAAAACTCAGTATCCTTAATGATAACTTCCTCATTGTGAAATTCAAAAGTTATTGTCACAGTCTCACATAGTGTTCTGAAGTGTATAATGTTTAGGAGTTCGAATTTTCATCATTATTTCTGTAAGTAATTCATTCTATAAGTACTCTTATTATGAAAACTATTTATGTGTCTTTTGTTAAATATCATCAAAATTTATTTGTAGAGACGGATGGTGGTTAACAGTGGAATCCTGGACGCACGTTCCTTCCTATTTGAGACTCGTCGGCTGGATGTGCTTGAATCTCAGAGTTGATGTTCACTCCAGGACTCGAACCCATAGCCGTTCTCGTCAAAAGTCATTGTGTTATCCACTTCGCTGCTGAGTCCAGATAGTCACTAGCTTGTGATAGCCACCATCCATCTTGGCTTATAATGCTTGAAACTTAGGGGAATATCAAAGTAATCCGTACAGGATACACATATGCCAATAAGAGACTGATCAATCGCAATCCTAAACATCAATCAGAAGATTCAAACAACCAATATAAAAATGAATAAAATTTATTTGTATTTGAACTAATATCTTTTAATGTATTCAGTCTTATGTTTTGTTTAACTAACTTAATTATTTACTATTTCAGTGTAATAATTATATTAAAAACTATATATAATTATTGTTATTCAATGTAAAGCATACAGAAATAAATAAAATCAAGACTCATTTGTTAAATCATTCTAATTCAATTAAATTCTTACCCATTCTAACTCTTTCTTATCCTATTATGATAATGTAAATCAGATGATTTTATTAACCCTCTACATATATGGAGGAAGATTAACAGGTTAGTTATATGAATTTGTATAAAATCGTTGTGTCGTGTTGTAGTGAACAAGAACACGAGTGGAGACAATCGAATGTATGTGACGCGCAAATTACAGACTATCTCGGTAAAATCTGACAACCATACAGCAAACAGTTAATTTACAAAATAACAATCAATTGTCTTAATTCTGACTGTTCCTTCTGCAAATATCAGTCCATCTTCTCTGATTTCATTGTTCATACATTTCCGTACCGATTGCGTTTCATTCCTGCTCTTTCTTTATCGATCTTCTATTGAAATACATTCTATCCCTGACCATGATCATATACTATTTATGTGGATATAAGTAACCCACACCACACTGTTACCTTTTTTCTTCTTTTATAGAAATGTAGCATATATATATATTTCTTAATCAGTTTATTATATGAGTAGATATGAAGTTATTATGCATTTTAAATAAACTAGTTTAGTAAGCAAAGATGGATAGTGGCTAGCAGTGGAATCCTGGACGCACGTTCCTTCCTATTTGAGACTCGTCAACTGGATGTACCTGAACCTCAGAGTTGATGTTCACTAAGTGCCTTTCGCTTCAAACGCCATGGCGTTATTCACTCACCTACCGAGTCCTGATAGCCACTTGCTTGTGCAACGAGGTGAAGATTCAAACAAACAATACCAAGTGAATTCGTACTTTAGATTTTTAAGCTCAAAAGGTAGTATAATAATTATAGATTATAGAATAACAATCTAATGAATGATAGTTCTGTAATCAATTAACTTGTTATTTGTAATATAATCATCTTTATCTTTATTTTATATAGTTGAGATCATGAGTTAATTGAAGCTAGACCACCATGGAAAACCTGAAAGCACTAGACGGCCGTTTCGTCGTATTATAGGACTCGTCAGAGGTGCGCAGCCATGATCTTTATTATTTGAATTAATTTAATTTGATGAATAAAATTAAATTAAAAATTATAAGAAAATATTTATTTTCATTTCTTTATTTCTTTTCAATATTCTTATTAATTGACTAATGAACTTTTCAATTTAATGAAATAAAAGTTAGCATTTTTTTTGAAGAAATATTCAATTAGTTATCCTGTCAACAATAAAACTGATTACGTAATCAGTAAGCGTGAACATATTCTTTGATTATTTCCTTTTTTTTGTGTGTGATTAAACTAAAAAGAATGAAAAACGTAACACATCTTTTTTTCACTTCATTAAAATTTTAATTCATATGAACATGCGAATAAAATTATCGAATTATTATTAGAAGTTATATTGTATAGAGCAGATGGTCCCAGTCTCTCTCTTTCTCGAGCGCTCTGTTTTATTCGTCAGATTCATTAAGATATGTTATAGTCATCACCATCATCATCATTATCATCTTGAACAAGTTCTTTTTATTCAAGAGAAAGAAAATAACTGGAAGTTGCTTTACATATAAGAAACAGTAACCAGATGGTGTAGCATTTCGAATCGATACAGCTTTCTTTGTGGAATTTTACAGAGAATAAATATAACCATATTATTATTATTATGTATGAATGACCACTTAATTTATTTTCTTTCTTTCTACCAATCAGTACATAACTATAAAGTGTTTGTTACATAACTTTATTGACAAAATATGAGGGGGGGGGCTAGGAAATACATTTGACTAGTTAGAACATTGTTAATTATGTAGAGATTATGGTTAGATATTTCAGTTCACTAACTTCATATTTATTCAATTATTCATACAAACATGTATGTACATATTTGCATACAACGAATTAAGAAAGAAACCATTAAGATGCTTCACTTAGTACTGTTTGCTAGCCACTATCCATCTTTGCTTACATTATTAAGATGCTTGTCTCTACAATTCAATACACATCTAATTGTATAGACGTTATTTTTAGTTATCTAACAATGAAATATAGAAAGAAATAAATCCATCTGTCAAATAATTATTGACCTAACGCAATGGATAAATTCTCTGTACTTATGAATTTGTATTATTTTGGTCAAACGTTTTATTTTCTGTTCCAAAAATTTTTTTCTTTTCTTTTTATTTTGTTTAAAAGAGAAAGGAACAATTAAGATATTAAATTGAAAAAATGAAAATGATTTTTCTTTTTTTGTTTTAAAAATGTTTCATTATTTTTGATAGTTGAGATCATGAGTCGATTAAAGCTAGACCACCATGGAAAACCTGGAAGCACTGGACGACCGTTTCGTCCTAATGTGGGACTCCTCAGCACTGCGCATCCACGATCCCACATTTTTAGCTCAAAGGTACGATCAAGTTATCAGAATTTTTATTGATAACACATGATACTTTACAGATGATTAAGTAGAGATGAAAAATGTAAAACCATTAATATATAAGACTATAGTTATTTGATACTCTTAGGACTATAAAGTGGTAATATTAAATCTAAGCTTCGTTATTTCAATGACAGTGTTAATACAATAAGATCTAGGTTTCATCACAATAGACATCAACAGTGTTTAATCTCAGAAAAAAAATTTGGAGAAAATAATTATATGGTATATTAGAAGTTCCTCAAATGGCACAAGTTCTTCTAATGGTTAAGGCTTCTATACAAGGTGTGAATGCCATGGGTTTGAACACCGATAGGGTAGTGCTTATGTACTTCCAAAGAAACATGTACAAAGATGAAACAGATGTCCAGTGTTTTCTGGTTTTAAATGATCGCATAACTAAGATCAGTCATTGATTTAAACTTTAAAAAGAGGCAGTTATTTAGTGATCTTTAACACCTAAATGTTCATAGTTGATACTGATCAGTGGTTGATTCGAGAAAGGTTTATGTTAATTGAGATCAAAATAAAACTTGACTAGTGAGTAGATTGTAATTAATCGACAAAGGATTAAGAAAAGAGTTAGGAGACTATTGTTTACAGTCTGATAATAGTCTAGATACTTCCCCTGATAAACTTTTCATAGTCGTAAATGAAGATAATTGCTTTGTAATTCATTATAAGCCTAATTCAAATTATACATATAATACTTTAAAGTTCATACGTTGTTTTATCACTGACTTGAGTACCGATCCATTTGCAACTACCAGAGTACGTATTAGATAGTCCTGGAAATCACTACTTATTAGATCAAACTCAATTATACTATTTCCACTCTTCAAACAATATTAATTATCATAATAACCAACGTAACATAAATACAAATTAATTTTCAACTTACCAAGTGTGAATAAATATTTGTGAATGCAGTATTTATGGTACTTATTGGAACACTTGTTAGACTAGACTGTGTTTCGTCAGCTACAGATGAATCTTCGGTTTCCATGTTCGGTAGAAACCTGGGGATATTGGATGATGAATCGGTTTCATTCAACTGTATAAAGCCGGATATTTGATCGTGATAGACCCTGGAATTGTTATGTTCACTGTCTAATGGTGCATTGTTACTCTCATTAGCATTTCCGTTTGTATTTACTGCCTCGTATTCTAGTTGCTCAGTAGATGAACTCGTATCATTTGTCGTATTAATATATGAAGAGTCTACGCTACTGACATACATATTACTTACATTACTGTTATCAGTAATATGACTGCGGTTTCTCATGAAATGGGATTGTGGAAAATTCCGTCCTGGTAGTCGGTTAGATGATGGTGATGATGAAGACATTGATAATGAAGATGATGGTAATGCTGTTGAGTTCGACGAACCTTCTTGACTAGGAATTGTTAATGTAGAATTATTTGCAGAAGTATCCGTATTCTCTAGATAGTGACTATGATAAATATTATTTATTTTACTTAAATTTCGTAATTTTGCGATTTTGCTTAATGAAATTATATTCGTTGTAGTTTCTTCTGGGATAATATCTTTTACTGAAGCACTTATTGATGATAATGTGGCATGTACATTTGTATCTGTATTCGAAGCTACAGTGCTCGTTGAAGTAATCAAACTGGAATTCAGTGAACTTGTATATTCTGAAGAAAATGATGGAATAAAAAATTGCGCGTTACTATTATTAAAATTGTTTTTACTGTATGGGAATAATGTGTTTAGTTGCGCTTGATCTGGATTTTTTTGTTTCTGAAACTCACAAGCTTCATCAGCCGTTACATTTTGATTTAATTGGTGATTATGTTGATGACCATGTGACAATTGTAATGATTTTTGATTTTCTATTTCATTGATAAATAAATCATTCGAGGAAATATTTATATTTGGTTCAATTGAACTAATTGTTTGTTTTAATTGCTCACAAATACTTTGACTTTTGAAATGTCGATAAGAAGGTGTAGGTGAAAAATTACCTCGATAATTATTAGATTGTTGTGTTGAGTAGTTACTTTGTTCATCAGATACATTTTCTGCTCGTTGTGGTAAGTGTTGTGGAGTATTTGACAAAGAAATTGTTGTATGTGCTTGACAGATTCCTGCAACAGCAACTGCGGCAGCCGCAGCAGCGGCTCGTTGCATCAGTGGTCCAGAAGATAGATCTGGTAAAAAGGATACAGGGTTATTAGGAAAGTGAGGTGTTGTTATAATAGATTGCTGCATTGATGGTTGCTGTTGTGGTTGGGGAAGTTGAGTAGAATGTGAATCATTCTGGATGGATAATTCGTTATTTATCGAAAGTGATGTTGACGTTAACTCTAAACTGTTTGAAATCGGAGAAGTAGCTAAAGGAAAAATATTTCCCCGTCTCGCTCCAGGATTATTATTATTAACACTATTAGTATGAGGTGAGAGTGAAGTATATGACGGATATCCCGAGTTAAATGTGGGTGAAAACACTTTTTTAGGCATATAAGGAAAATTAGATCCATAATAGCTCATTAAAGCATTGGTGTTAGTTAGACCTGGTTGAATACCTAATGCAGATGTACCGATTAAGTTAGTTGGCAGTGACATACAAGAAGAATATGGAAAACCACTGTCAACGCTAATACTAGTGCTACCATTATTGACATCATTAATGTCATTATTATTATTACCACTATTACTGTCGAACAACGAATGACTGTTAACAACTCCATTTGGTGCCATAGTCATAGAATTTCCATTATAAATACTTGAATGTGTATAAGAATGAAGATGAGATCCTTGACCAGATGATTGATATGTATTACGCAAACTATGAAATGGTTGATTATATTGTAAATGTTGAATATGTCTATGTTCATGTTGTTGGTGTTGTTGCTGTTGTTGTTTTACTAATTGCTTTTCTTGTTTACGATATTTAGCTCGCCTATTTTGAAACCATACCTACAAAATGTAAAGAAAACAAAAAAAAAGACAAGATAATATTTTAGAAAGTGTTAAGAATCAGTTGAAAATGCCTATATATATATATAATTATTTTTCCTATTCCTCTTATTATTATCAAGGCACTCACTTGGATACTTAATATTGAATATAGTTATGAGTATACAGTTATGAAGAGTTGAGAAAAGTAGAATTAAGTCAATGATTTCATGCTTATTAAAATTTCGATAAGTCATGTATTTGTAGCATTATTAGAATGAATGGAATTAGGAGTATTCAGTGCAGTGTACAAATTTGTAATTTGTAGATCTGTTCAATATTTACTCAAGTAGTCACGAATAAATAAGCAGTCGAATGAGAGATAAGACAATGTAGACATCTGAAGGTATTGCAGTGTAATTTAAATGATGTGCTTGATAATGTAAAAATTAGTCATTATTATGTATAGATATCATGATTGCATAATTAAACTCTACTTTTCGACTAAAAATTTCAAAACAAATGTTTATTGTATATAGTTGAAATCATGAGTGAATTGAAGCTAGACCACCATGAAAAACCTGGAGGCACTGGATGGCCGTTTTGTCCTATTATGGGACTCCTCAGCAGTGTGCATCCACGACCTCGCTTCCAGGTTTTCCCTGGTGGTCTAGCTTCAATAAACTCATGATCTCAACTATATAAAATCACTAAAATCTCCACAAAACCCCCTTCTGATATATTTGAATTGATGAATATTCGTCTCCACAGTAAAGTCAATTAATAACAGACTACTTTGAATGGAATGTATCTTATGATAACTCTGACTGAAATGACCTTACTTCTCTGAGGGAATAATATTCACAATTTCATTTAACGTAAAAATATACATTCAGTAATCTGCATAAATAGCGGTCAGATAATTTACCTTTTCTGTAATCTTTCTTAAGAATAAGTCTGAAAGTTACTGTTACTAAAACTAATCAATGATGGGTACTTGAATATTTGTAAAGATTATTTCTAAAATGAATAAATCATATAAATATATCATTTTTGTGTTTATAGATGAGCTGATTGGTCTGTTAAAATTCACCTAATATATCACTGAATGTAAATTCATAACTCAAAATGAATTGTTCCCCTTTGATCTTTTGAATATATGATGATAGTACTGATCATGTAATCTTATTCAAAGTTTAAGTCTGAGGCTATGTACCTAATAACTATCAAAATCAATATTTACTAAATAATCAACTTATATAGATTTATTTGATATTGATAATAATTTTTATTAGAAGGGGTTTTGCGGAGATTTCAGTATTTTTCATAGTTGAAATCATGAGTCAATTGAAGCTAAACCACCATGGAAAACCTGGAGGCACTGGACGACCGTTTCGTCCTATTGTGGGACTCCTCAGTAGTGCGCATCCGCGATCCCGCACTCGCGAGATTCAAACCCAGGACCTACCAGTCTCGCGCCAGAGCACTTAAACGATAATTTTCATCATGAAATGATATAAACGATAGAAAATAACTATCACTAGGTTTCTATTTTATTCTGTAGTGATAAATAAGTAAGGCTTAACAATTTGTCCAAATAGTTATGTTAACTTCATGATGTACATAAACTTTATTGGATTGATTACAATTAACTAAATATACATGTTTTTGTTCACTCTCTTCATTACTATTCATTTGCCAAGTCTCTAATAAAACTGTTGTATGTATATCCAGTTAGTTTCATAATATTTCTTCGGTCGATAGAACACCGTAACATTTACGTGTACATATTCTTTTGTAATTGGAATTTCATGAATATGAATCAATGGACTATTTAGTGCTACTTAGAACATAGGCTGAAAATTTACTCTTGTATAACTATTTCTAATGTCACGCAAAGATGGATGCTTGTGAATTAAGGCTATATCGAGGCAATACTCACAGTATGCACATATGCCAATAAGAGACTGATCAATTGCAGTCCTAAACATCAATGGGAATATTCAAACAAAACGATACTAGGTGAATTTTATTTCTAATATTGTTTTTTGACAATTACCATACGTATTATCTTTCATTTGTTTGTCATTTTTGTATTTGATTCATTTTGATTTAAGACAACTCTAATTTAGAACTTATAAACAGTATGGATTCAATAATAAATAACATACAGTTACATTTTCAATAGCCTATAAACGAACTAAAAGTAGAATAAACTTTAAAATGTTTTCATAGTTGAAAGCGTGAATCAATTGAAGCTAGACCACCAGGGAAAACCTGGAAGCACTGAATGGCCGTTTCATCCTATTGTGGGACTACTCAACAGTGCGCATCCACGACCTCGACTCGTGAGATTTGAACCCAGGACCTACCAGTTTCGCGCCAGAGCACTTAACCGATAGACCAGTGGTCTATCAGACTAAACTCTAGAAAACGGTCATTCTATGCTTACAACATACTGGATTGATGAACATGACTTAATAAGATTTAATTCTTATTTTGAATTCGACGATACAATGGTACATCACTGAAATTTTATCATTTTAGTCTGTATACTATAAACTTAATATATATGCATATATTCTTAGTATACTCAAATTACTTGTAGCAGGTTTACCAACTTTTACCTTAGGGATAAATAAGTATAAAATAAATATTTATTCAATGATCATTTCAATCAAAAAATTCTTCTCTTGTTCCTTTTTTCCATCTTTCATTTTCTTCTTCATCTTAATTTATATTCAAGTTTTTTTTTTCTTGTTTTTTTTTGAAAAAAAAAGAGAAAAACATCTTGAGAAACCGATTGAAAATAATTTAATTACATTTAGTTTACCTATTTGGATTGAATAAACGGCTATTAAAGTGTTAAATGTTCAAGAAATTATATACATATATGTATATATCATAAGTATGTTCAACAGTTTGTTCAACTGTATTTTGTTTATCTACATAACTATTTAAAATTCAAAGTGGATTGATACTAGGTCAGATTAATTGTGTTAGGGGGGAAAAAAGAAGTAGATTCATGTATATATGTAATGTATATGAGTATATCCTTATTTAACCACTTCATGGAAGGAATAAATAATCAATCAAATAAATATATAGAAATATCAGTGATCAGTTTAATTTTTTCTTTCTTTCATCATTTCAATTCAATAACAACAGTAAAATAAGATACTAATATGTATTTCAACTCTTCTCCCTTCCCCCCCAAAAAAAACCCCAATAAAAGATGTTACTTGAAGTACATTTATGTTTCTATGATATATACACTTACGAATAGATCGACAAAAAAACTTCTCCTTTTTTTAAAAGTTAACTTCTCTATCCTAAAATTTTCGATATTAGTTATGTATAAATAATAAATACACAGTTTAAAGTTAACTTGATATATACGAAGAAGAAAAAAGATGGAGAAATTAAAGCAGAAAAGAAAAAAGACTAGTTAATTGTTCCCTAGGGTAGGAAGAGAAGTAACAGTAAGAATGAGAGTGTTTCTGAGGGAGGGAGAGAAAAAGAAAGAGAGAGAGAGAAAGAGAGACAACTGAAATAGGCAAAATATGATAAATAACGGAAAAAATAAGTAGTCGATAAATAAATATTCCTTACTGAAACATGAGAAGGTAGATAATATAAGAAGATATTAGAAAGAATTAATAAAAATGTATAAAGTATTAACCTAAGAGAATACTACCGTTTGTTTGTTTTGTTTCAATAGTTGAGATCATAAGTCAATTGAAGCCAGACCACCATGGAAAACCTGGAAGCATTGGACGACCGTTTCGTCCTATCGTGGGACTTCTCAGCAGTGTGCATCCACATCAAAAATTTTTTAGATTATTTGTTGCAAAAAAACGTTAAAACATTGGCTGAATTTTGTTGATTAATCAAATGATGACCATAGAACACTGGATATGTCTGTCATTTTATGGTAGAACTCCTCATTAGTATAGATAGAGGACTTTGCTAGGAATCTAAAACAATACGTTCAAGTCTTACAAAAAGTTAGTCAGTCGCATAACCAAATTAGAGTCTAACAGCTATGTACATCTGTCCAAATTGCCACATCATATCGGTACAGTGAGATGAAATTATCAAGAGAAATGTTAGAGTGGTAGAAATGGTAGTAAAAAAATTATGCAAAGAATAGGATATACCATGACAAGTAGACTGATATCTAATAGTTTGCATTTCTATGACCTATAAAGTTCAATCATATAGAGTTTGTGAGAGTTACCTACTTATTAGATCTAATGAATATTGAATTACCCTAAAAATCTGATGAACTTGGAAATGTGAGACATTAACTTCTAATTCAGCCATTCGAAAGCATCATTTTTGATGAGGCACGTGAAAGCCTTAAGTTCATCAAATATCTTCATCTACGTGAAAAAAAGAACAACCAACTATTTTAGCCTGATTAATTTTTATTATTTAGCTATATGTATGCATATCCTTCTCTTTAATATACATGGCAATTTTAACGTATTCAATATATTCCTTGATTTCCTTCATTCAATCACATAACACACATTAACCTAACTATCATTTAAGGTTATAACAAAAGTATGATATTGTAAACATGGAAAGATATTTACTTGTATTCGTGCTTCATTTAACTTTGTCATTCTTGCCAATTCTTCACGACAATAAATATCTGGATAGTGAGATTTTTGAAAAGCTGATTCCAACTCTTGTAGTTGATCTTGTGTAAATGTTGTACGATGACGCCTTCTAGCTGGTGTTGGACATGAGCTGGCTGTAGTTGTTGTTGTTATTGCTGTTGTCATGGCTGAGTAATGACCAGTTGTTCCAGTCAGTGAAGCATGCTTTATTCCACCAGATGATGGACTTTCATCTGTAGACAAAGAATGTAATGATTCCGGACTACAAGGTGATTGTATATTACTCAATGAAATATCATGACTAATTGTATATGGATTAATATTAGTACCAGTACGATTTAATGAACTAGATCGTAAGTGATGCATTGTATTTGATAAACAGCTTACACCATTAAACAGTAATGGTGGCTGCGAAGCGTATGGATGTGGTAATGGCGGGCCATTTTGATTCAACCCAGATGTTGTCAAATTCGATGAGAGTGGAGGATTTGGAAACAGAAGACCTGCTGTTGAACTATTAAAATTGAAACCGGTCAGTGATTTCACAAACGAAGATGCAGCAGCAGAAAGACTTTGTCGAGTAATTGGATCAAATGGAAGTCCAGTATCTGCTGAATCCATTGTAAGTGTTTGATGATGGTGATGATGTGTTTGATGAAAGTGGCCATGTTGATTCGATTTCATTTCCTTATTAGATGGAGGTGATTGATCGGAACTGAAATCTCTCATATTATTAGCTGTTGTTACTGTCGATGATACTGATGAGACAGAGGAAGAGGAAGAGGATGGTGGACAATCTGAATGAGGCAAATTATTAAAAGGGTACGCTGAGTTCGGTCTCATAGGACTTGTAATATGCTGTGGTTTCATTTCGGCAGTATAACCTACATAAGAAAGTGATAAAGGGAATATAGATTTAGCAAGATGAAAATATTAAATTCATTCGAAAAAATCACTTACGGTTAAATGATAAAGATTTGTTTGGAAAACAATTTACTCTCAAATTGGACATCATTACAGAAATCTTTATCGACATTTTGTTGAATATGAGTGGGGTGAGAATGATGACACGAATAAAAAATTAAATTTTCACTAGTGGTAGTATGGTGTGTGCTACTGATGTCGACACATATAAGTAGTATGTACCACCAATCGAAAGTGAGATTCTTGGCTGTAGAAGGTTGAGAAAATCAAAGAGAAGGGAACGAGAGCAGAGAATGATTAGTGTGGAAACGAAAGAACAACGAAGTCTGAGACAATTGATGGATATTTTGCAAATGAAGTATTTACTGTATGGTTCTCAGATTTTATTAAGACATTTTGTATTGTTCTGTTAAAATACATTTGAGTGTTCCCGCCTGTATCCTCGTTCACTACAGTAGTAGTAGCAATAGTAGTAATAGCAGTCGTAGTAGTAATATTGATGGTACTATTATTGTTACCAATGTTAGTAGTAAGATAAACAATACTTCCTTTTTTTAATTGACTTTTCAATTTTCCTTTTATTGATGAAAGACTATTACTGTTTAAGTAAGTGCTTAGTAATGTCACCACCATAAAGCGATAGTATAGTTCTCATTATTCATGACCTTTAAAAATCTCGAAATGTATAGAGTAAATCATTTTTCAACCAATATTACATTATCAATATATGGTTGTGGAGATTATTGGGTTTAGTTTAATATCATGAATCGATCATTGTTAGACCACCATTGAAACCTGGAAGCACTGGACGGCCGTTTCGTCTTAATATGGGACTCCTCAGCCGTGAGCACCGAGATCTCTCACGTGGGAATCGAGTCCAGGACCTTCGGTCTGGCGTGCAAATGCTTAACCGATAGACTACTTAGCCGGCATCTCATAGTGTTAAAGTTAAAGTTCAACCAATCTATGATATTGCGCGACCATCTTCTATTATCTTCAGTGAGTAACTGCCTCATAACGGATATGGCCGTGACCAGTGGAGTTCAACTATGTCGTGCGTGATACAGTTACCCATCTCAGGTTTTCAATGGTGGTCTAGCATGGATCCATTCATGCTATCAGCCCAAACTCAACATTAAATTATCTTCTGTTAACTGTAGTGTGGTAGGATGTTTCCACATCCAACTTATACATATAATGAAATCCGTTTACTTAATAAGAAGGTTTAACCCGTACGTTACCGATATGTTCGTTGATCGAAAAAATAAAAACAACTCATTATTTCCTACAATTGGATTTCTAGTCATTCCATAATATTACACAGTTGTGCTTACCATTCGAGCAACAGATTCATCTTTAGAACTAATTTTTTTATTAAACTGTCAGAATGGATGAATAGAGATTTCACTATTAAAATATTCAATTCAAAAGAACTAAGATATTTAACAAGAAAAACCTTCATGACAAGCAAAGATGGATAGTGGCTAGCAGTGGAATCCAGTTTGACGCGCGTTTCGTCCTATTTGGGACTCGTCAGCTGGATGCACCTGCATCTCAGAGTTGATGTTCACTCTGGGACTCGAACCCAGTACCCTCGCTTCAAACGCCATCGCGTTATCCACTCGGCCACTGAGTCCTGATAGCCACTTGCTTGTGAGATGGGGTGAAGTTTAAATTCAATTAGTATTGTTTGTTTGAATCTTCCCATCGAAGAAGTCGTTATTGAAGAAATCGTTATCTCACTAACATATACACGTACAAATATATACTTTTTTTCTCAATTCCCCATTTATATTATTCTTAGTACAATGTCTTGATAGTAGGAATTTTCTGGACATTTACACACACTTACAAACATATATATATATATATATATATACATCACTCAATAACTATTAAGACAAGCAAATTCAATTTGGCCAGACAAAGCAAAATGACCTCACTGAAATAAATTAATATTGATATATCAATATTTGTAACTCATCGTTACCATAATAATAATAATAATAATTATTATTATTATTGCTATGTATATTGTTTTGTTTATTACTTTCATCACAGCCCAAAACATACTATGACAACAATGATAAGAATGTATATCAATCAGTGGAGGAAAAATGCTTGACCATAACACTTCAATTCATTGAAGCATTTAGTTTTTGAGACAAGATTTCTTCAGGTAAGGCAGAAGAAGTTGGAGAAGAAGAAGAAGAAGAAGAGAGGAAATCAATCTTTTTTTGAATAGGTAAAAAGATATGAGTAATGTAAATTTATTTATCAGTAATAATTTGTCATTTTCATTGTTGTGGCAATGGGTTATAGCAATCCATATATATACAAACATTTTAGATAAATAAAAATCATTTTGAAGAGAATGTCGAAGACGCGTTAGATGTATTAACATTAGTGCTGATGTTGGTATCTTAATCAAACACTTGTATAGTCTCATTTGTGCTCACATAAACTAATCAGCGGGAATTAACCAATGTCATGTTTGTCTAGTCTTTACTGCTGATCGAATTCTATCGATCAAGTTTAATAGGGGCTACTAGTTCAAGTGACATGAACTTGATATCCATAATGTATTGTGTTAGGTGGCTGGAAACAATCAATGGGGAGCCTTGAATCTAGGTTTCGAGATAGTTATCACATGTCAGTAAAGCATATTTACAATTTAAAATGAGACTAAAGTTCAACTGGACATTCATATTTCCGTGTTACAGTCAGAGATGTTTTCATAGAGCAATTTACCCTGTATCTAACCCCCTGTGTAACTGAGGTATTTTTCATCAAACAGTGATGGATGTCATGTTGTCCAATCTTAATTTAAGTTCCTTTCCGTTTTCAATTCTTTTTATATTTTGTTATTACCAACTAATTACAAACAAGGAAAGAGTTATTGTTTACGTTAAATTAGTATTGAGTAATTTAGTGGATAGCATTTTTTAGAAATGCACTGATGTTTTTGTCATCGCTACTATGTAATTCAGTAAACTAATGGATGACATATTGTGATTTGTCTATGATAGAATTGTTTTATATAGATAATTCCATTTTACCAATATTCTCTGGTGCCGGTTCAAAAGCATGTACTCTTATCTTCAGGGGTAAATTTGGAAGCGAATTAGATTATTGTGTAAAAAATGTGTTGCTTGATAATAACGATATTCATAAAATATCTCTAATATAATTTATAAAAATAGAGGTCTTTCGAAGTTATCTAGGCTCTTACAGTTTACGTCGCGGATTTATCTTAGTTGGACCACAGTTGAAACCAGGTAGCATTAGAGAGCTTTTATACTAGTATAAGACTACTTAGCAACGTGTTTATGACTCTATCGGTGATGGAACCCAGAACCTTTGGTTTCACACAAAAACACTTGATCTTTAGATCACTGAGTTCCAATCCAATGGTTGATATAGTTCACTTCAGTCAACGTAAACTATGACAATTTATATGTGACAAAAACGTATCATTTAGACTAAGATTTATTTCGACGAAAGACTTTACCGTTCTAAGGATTTATGTTGTAAGCAGTTCGAGAAAAAGTCTGTTTAAAACTTCACTAGTTCCTAGTCTTTATGTAGCCTAAAATTGTACTGATAAATTGTCAGTGTTAGTGAAAGAACACTGAATAATATTTCAGTTATAATGTCATTCATAACAGTAATCCTGATATTAAAGATCTATTGCTGAACGCTGATTTGTTTACCGCAACTCGCCAAGACCGTCAGTGAATGACGCTGATAATGTAATTAATTAGATTTAGAAGCCTGCTATTGTTATCTACATTCTCCTCATAGTTTGATAAGCTTGTAGTGCCTGGAACTTAGGAGCATGTTTCAGTTCACTTAATAGGTGAGTGCTGCATATAAAACTGATTTTCAAAAGAGATTTAATGTTAGGCTTTAACTTCACTATTTTCGCGTTTTACCTGTATGATTTTGTGCTATGCTACATTGATGTGTTCATAGCACACATTTACGGATAACTCTAGACGTTTTAAATGAAATATTTAATGGAAAATACATTCTACTATGCAAAATTCACTCAACCATTGAACGAAAAATTGATTAAAATGCTGTATACAACACGTCAGTTGCGAATAACTTCAACTGTAACATGAAACAATCTTGCCGTAACTTGTCAATTCTATTCTTTCTTCTATTTGCTTCACTTAATTTAATATTCCCAAGTAAGCTTTCGGTTATTCTTTAAACTGAATTACATAAAGAAAGCTTACTGTATCATAAGGTTCAGAAAAAAACTTGCATCTATCTTTGCACTTTCTTCAAATAAACACCACTTCATGGTGGAAAAAGGAAGAAAGCACGGCGTTCAGTCTTAAGTGAAAAGATTAAGTAAAAAAAAAATGAATATTCAATACTTCAAACTTTTCAGTACTTGTCTGCATGAAATCTTTTTATAATTAGGATAATTTATCAGATTACCAAAAATATCCAGTTCGTAAATGTGAGAAAAATCTCAATAAATAAGTTGAAAACGAATTCTGAGGTTAAATTTAAATATGGTTCTAAGTTCAGTGCTTCATAAACTCCACAGAGTTTAAACGTTATTGAATTCGGAACACAAATCAAATGATTTTGAAATTTAATGGAAATCTAATCAAGAATATGTTCTTGTAGTCAGAACTAATTAAGTTGTAAATCTTCTATTCTAATTTTGAACCATCTGAATAAGCATAAAGTTGGATATCCTCCGATGACTTTCAGTGGTAGTTGTGCCGTATCACTAACTAAGATGATGATGGTAATGACTATTAACCACTAGATTGAGATCTCAAAGATATTGAACTTGATAAGTTAATAATAACAGAAGAAGTAGTACTACAGAATATTTTGATGAAATAAAATGCTTGTCTAGTACTATATATATTTGAATGGTTTAATAGTATCAATTATCACAATTAATTGATCACTGGGTGGTGATCAATGTCATACGTGTCAAGTCCTTCTTAGTGCTCAGTGGTAATGTCTCTGACTGTGAAGCTAAGTGACACGGGATTGAATCTGTCAGGGAGCACCAGTTCCCTTAAGATTACAGGTACACCTTGCTGACGAGTGTCAAGTAGCACGAAACCCGGGTCCAGGGTTTCCTATTGACCGCCTCCAACCACCATCTTAGTATCAATTATTTTTATGCTTAAAACATTAAATAATGGAAATACAAATTGACCATGTGTTACATTTTTCTTGTTTAAATGACTATCAATGAATATTTTACTTGTTAGGGGAAAAACAACCCCAGGTAATTGGACAAAATATAACAATAAATAAGTGTTAAACATATTTTAAAATTCTAACCAACTAACAATATTTAGCCATCTGTTTATTTCCCTAATTATAACAACAGGACATTTAACTCATTCGATTCTCAATTGTTTGAGTAAATGAATGAATGAATGAATACAGCCATAAAAAGGATTAAAGGAATCATAGAAGAATAAAAACGTAAAACAGTTTTAATAAAACAACCGGACATATAATTCATTATTTTGCGTGACTTTAATCATAATATTGTCAACCACAAGGTTTACACATACATGTGCACACACACACACACACGAACTAACGAACATCTAGATTTATTATGATGGCTACTGTGAAACATAAAAAGATTTGGTCCATTCACTTGAATGTTCATATTTACTGTTATTTATCATGTTGTCGTAAAAAGAAAAAGAAAATTAAAGAAACTTTTGGGAAGTCTTTAGTTAGTTCTAAACGAAATTGATAAAATAAAGAAGAAAAATCACTTGATAAACAAAAATAAAATTCACAGATATAACGGTGATGATGATGGTGATGATGATCATGACTTAGTTTGCCTGTTTTAATAATTTGAAAAATTTGTAAAAATGTAAAAAAAGAAAGAAAAAGAAGAAAAAAACAAGAAGAAAAATGGACATTGCGTGTACCATTGGGAAATGTCTAAAAGATATTTATATAGATTTACCTTTTTTAAAAAATTAATGTTAAATAACTTTTGAACTTCAAAAGATTATGAAATCACCTTTCTTCGACAATAATTTAACAACAGCTAAACAGGTATAAACATTATATATGTAAGGGGTTGTCTTTATAAGTGAATTGTCAGATCCCATGTGGGATTGAAAGAGATGTTTTTATTACTATAATAATATGACAATTATGTAATCAAGAATTTTTAAGTAATATATTATCTTCCTTTTAAAGATTAGTTAATTCAGTTCAATAGTCTTTAATTATTACAACGTTTTGATATTTTGTAATTATTAGAAGAAACTTATTGTATTTAAACTGGTATATTTGGAATCCGGTTAGGAAGTAGATTGTAGTGTAGTGTGGTCTACTTATAAGTAGTACATGGCGATGGTCAGACATAGAATGTATTTTGGCAGAAGACCGATAAGGAAAGAACTGAAATGAGGCGCAATTGGTAGGAAAATGCATGAACTATGGAATTAGAGAGGATGAACTGATATTTACAGAAGGAACAGTTAAGATTGAGACAATTGATTGTTATTTTGCAAATTAACTGTTCATTGTATGGTTATCAGAATTTGGTGAGATAGTCTGTAACTTGCGTCGTGTTTGGTTCACTACAGTAGTAGAATATTCTCTCATGTGTTATTCATCAATGACATACATTGACAAATCTCTAGTCCATTTTTACCAATTCAAAATATTAACAATGAATTACTACTTTGATAAACTGATCTATTTATCAGAAGGGGACGAAACGGCCGTCCAGTGCTTCCAGGTTTTCGATGGCGGTCTAGCTTCAATTGACTCATGATCTCAACTCTATGATCTATTTGTGTAACACAATAATTAATTCTATGTTCATGATTGTACAGAGATTCATCATTATCTTAAAGAGGTTCTTAATCAATTAGTATAAACAAAAATATAACTAACTAACTATTACGATTCGAAAGAAATCAGTTTTAAAATTGGTCCATTGATTTTTAAAGTGTTTTCATTTCCATCGATGTATTCAGTAGGTAGTTAGTCTACGTAACTTTCAATAAATTTTTATTATATTAGTTAGATTACTATAATTTGTGTTCGAGTGACGACTATTCAGTTGATACATTTTATCGACCGTAATAACTACATGGTCGATGTATAGCTGAATTAAAGTTAATACAAAGGAACTCATCTGGGGTCATCACCAGTAAATCTTTAGATGATTCCTCTCCCATGCATCACTCTGGGGATTGTCGTTGAAGTGTTACTCAGTTGTTGTATGGTTTATCCAGTTAGCATAGATCCTGTTCCGTACAAAAAGAATTCTGCGAGTAGTTTGTAGTTCAGAAATACAAAATTTAAACTCAATCCAAAACACCAACCCAGTAACCATAATAGCTAGAGATTAGTCGTGAAATCTAAAATTCCTGTGATGAAACCTAAGTGGGGTCTTAGGTGGGTATTGCTGGAGTGATCCATCTTAGAACAAATTGGGTTATCCAGTAATCTCGCACTCAAACGCTTGAACGCAAACGATAGGTCCTGGGTTCGAATTCCGCGAGCAAGATCGTGGATGCTCACTGCTGACGTGTCACATACTAGGACTAAAAGGCTGTCCAGTGTTTCCAGGTTTTCCAAGATGGTCTAACTTTTATCGATTCATGAATTCAACTATTAAATTTGTTTAACATTTTTGACTAACCATTTTAATTTATAACTGTAAATAGAACTTGATAGGGATTTATTGAAAATGAATACTATTCACTCATCTATATTAAATATAGTTTAATATAAAACAAAATCATTTCAATATCCAAAGTATTAAAATTTATTCAAACTTATACTACATTAAAGAAGATTCTTATTTTAGAATATTTTTAAATGATAATAGTGTGGTGTGGGTTACTTATATCCATATAAGTAGTATATAATGATGGTCGAGGCATTGAATGCATTTCAATAGAATATCGAGAACGAAAGAACGGAATTGAAACTTAATTAGTATGAAAATGCATGAACAATGAAATTAGAGAAGATGAACTGATACATTCGATTGTCTCCACTCATATTCTCATTCACTATAATAGAAATATTCTATTTTTATAGAACTAACCAAACGGTTTGATGAAAAAAAGAAACAAAGATTATACTATTCTCCTAATTTTCTATTTTTATTCAGCCCCCTATTTTTTAAATGTTAGTTTCTCTGATATAGGTTACCGTTGTTGTTGTTGTTTTTAAAAAAATTTCCTTTCACAAAAAAAATTACATTTATACTCATGGAATAAGTTTTCGACAGAATGTTTTGTCTTCATTTTAATGGGTTTGAATATATGTATATAGGTATAATTCCCAAGTGTCCATCTACTTATTGTCCAAATGGAATAATATAGTCAGTCCTATAAATATCTATACCTTTTTTGTTCTCCATGCTTATTCAATTCATATTATTCACAAAAATGTCAGTGTCTATTTGAATGGATCATTTAAAATTGACAAATAATAATAATACTACTAACAATATATATATTTATCTATTCTAGAAATAATAATGTACCCATCATCATTTATAATCCAACTGTTTCTAGTTTATATACTTAATTTCTTCAAAATAGAACATTATCCCGCCATTTTTTTTCTCACTCTATTGTTTTAATCTAAGGTCAGACAATATTTCATCTAGTGTATAATTAACAAATGTACATTGTATTGTGTACTTCTTAAGAATCGATGTGTAAATGTGCTAAACACAAGCACACACACACTGTTATACACGCATTTTTTTCTTTAGAAATTATACCCTACGGGCTATTCGTTAGTCAATATTTTTTATTTTTCTTAAGAGGAAAGAATCGTCTTTATCCTACCAGAATATACATATATATACACATACAGACACCAGGAGAAATATTACCAACCTCTTTAATGGGGAAGATGGCTATTTCAATAGAATTATGTATGTATATATACTCTTGTTTAACTTTGATCATATCAGATCAGATTTCTAAGTCTAGTATTTTCATGATGTAGTAATAAGAAGAACAATATTGACAATGATAACAAAGATGATGTATTGATTCACACACAGAGTATTTACAATAGAGAACAACAGTAAATTCGATAACTTATTATTATTATTACTCATTATTATTATTGAATGCTTTTTTTTGTCCCTCTAGCTTCTATGTTCATTGAAACCCTGAAGGCAGTTAACTATGTGTTACGTTACAATCCCTTGAGTAAATGTAATGAACAACTCGTCAATAAATGGAATTGTCCTAATATCTCATTATTCATTAAATTCTGTTCTATCTCACTTCTTTTTTTTCTCGTTTTGTTTTTAATACAAAGTAACTTAACTATTAATTCATTATTTGTACTCTTTTTGTATGATTTAATTATAAATGATCAAATATAGATCCAGATATACAATAATCGATCAATCAATAAAATAATAAATCAATATTATTTCTTAGTAACTTATCGATGCAACATTTTATTATGAATAAAACTATATATTAAGTGATAATTGTTTTATACAGTGTAAGTTATTTGTTAAACTGATAAAGTAGAAAGAAATCATTAGATCATTTTGTTTATTTAAAATTATACTGTTGTGGACATTCATCAGTAAGGTAATATCAGGAAGGGGATTTTGTGGAGATTGTTGTAATTTAATAATTGAATTCATGAATTGAGAAAAGTTAGACCATCTTGGAAAAATTTGGAAGCACTGGATGGCCGTTTAGTTATAGTATGAGACTCGTTGGCAGAGCGCATCCATGATCTCGCTCGTAGGACCATACTAGGATGAAATGGCTGTCCATTGTTTTCTGGTTTTCCATGTGAGTGTAGCTTTAATCAACTCATCAATTCAATTATTAAATTAAACAAGACAATATCCGGAATTTTTATATATTTTCAGTTTAATAACAATAATAATGAATATGAAGTTGAAAAAGATGACTGTATTTGTAAGCAATGATGGATAGTTGCTAGAAGTGGAATCCAGGACGCGTGTTTTGTCCTACTTGAGACTCGTCAGCTGGATGTACCTGCATCTCAGAGTTGATGTTCACTCCGGGACTCGAACCCAGTAACTTTCGCTTCAAACGCCATCGCGTTATCCACTCTGAGA